>NC_057801.1:833880467-834132425 GCF_018294505.1 Triticum aestivum | reverse complement strand
AAGTTCGTCCCGTTTGACGGCTCAATGCTGCACTAAATTGAGTGACATCGCAAGTTACAGATATAGCATACATATACAAGCTGAGGTTTGAAATGAAAAAAAAAAAAAATTTGGTCTAAACCCATGTACCTCCAGAACTGGTGGCTGGTGCAATATATAAATGGGATCTCTATATAGTTCACGTCATCAAGTGTTTTTTTTTCGAGAGTACGCCAATAGCGTACCATATTTTTATAGAAGGGAGAAAAAATTTACAAGATTCGAGCGATCAATGCGAACATCGGTCACCCGAGCACCCACACACACCTACATGGAGATCAATCGTGATCTCTCACAAAACGATCTAATCCACCCACTCCTACACCTGCACTATGCCAATCGCGAATTTCATCAAAGATGGCTCTAGCTAACTCATTGCAGTCCTTAACTTGTTCCGGTCGGTTGAAAACCTTAGCGTTCCTCTGCTTCCATAGCAACCAAGCTGCAGCAATGACGAGTGAATCGAAGCCTCGCTTTTGCTTCCCTTGAAAGCCAGCTCGTGCCCTTAACCACCAATCGGCAAATGTGTCCGTGCTGTTAGGGTGGGGGATGTCGATTTCCAGGGAGTCAAAGCACTTGTACCACACCTGTCTAGCATAGACACATTGCACCAAGATATGCTCAACCGTGTCCTCGTCCTGCAAACAAGTGTAACAAGGCGATGGGTTGTCCTGCAGTCCATGTCGTACCCGTCTGTCCGATGTCCACAATCGGTGCTGCGCCGCAAGCCAGGCAAAGATCTTGCACTTTAACGGCGCCCAACTGCGCCAAATCGCCACAACTGTAGGCGATCCGATCGCTCCTTGGTTGAGCATCATGTAAGTGGATCTGGCCGTGTATAAACCCGATGGATCATGCGGCCAAGAGAATGTGTCCTCCATTAGCGCGTCTCTCGGCACTGTCGTGATAGCATGCCTCAAGTGAACTGTTTGTAGCAGCGCTCCGAAAGTAGTCTGTGGTTGAACGTCGAGTGCCCACCTTTCTCCGATCAAAGCCTGGGTGACCGTGCGGGAGTTTCTGACCCTTTTCTCCACTCCTGCCACGAGCATTGGCGCTATGTCCCTGATGGAGAATCCATGAATCCACCGATCCCTCCAAAAAAGAACCTTGTCTCCTTTGCCCACTGTGATCTGCACCAAGCTGTCGAAAACAAGTCTGGCATCTTCATCCACCATAAGTCCTAGCCCATGCCACGGCCTTTGTGGGTCTGTGCGCCTCATCCATTCCTATCGCACCCTAAGTGCGAGCGCTTGCAAGCTCAGATTTTTCACTCCCAGGCCTCCGAAACAAGTCGGCTTACAAATCGTGCTCCATGCCACTAAGCATTGGCCTCCATTCACTTGATCTTTCCCCGCCCAAAAAAAACGCTCGCATCCATCCATCAATATCCGCAAGTACCCAGCCAGGGGCCTTCATCACGAGCAGTTGGTGCACAGGTCTTGCTGCGAGCACCGATTTCACAAGCACAAGCCGGCTGGATCTCTGCAATAGACCTCTCTGCCAAGCTGGGAGGCAATGCCGCACTTGGTCCAAAAGAGGCTGCCAATGCGCCTTCGTAAGATGCTTAATGGCCAGCTGCAATCCGAGGTATTTGCACGGGAATTCTCCGATGGGGCATTGCAACAAATTCTGCACTCTGGCTTTGTCATCCTGGTCCTCGGAGATCAGAATCGCCGATGATTTTCTGTAATTGACCCTCAGTCTCGAAGCTTCTCCAAATAGCTGTAGCGCGATTCTGACGAACCAAAGATCCTGATTTGTTGGCTTGACGAATAAAGCCACATCATCCGCGTATATAGATAGTCGTTGGGTCGCCGAGATTCTAGTGTATGAGCTTAGTACTCCGTCAGTAATGGCTTTGGAGACTAAGGCCGTGAGGGCCTCCATTGCAATGACAAAAAGCAGCGGGGAGACCGGGTCCCCTTGTTGCAGTCCTTTTGCATGCAAAATCCTCCTTCCCGGGACTCCATTAACCAACACTTTGGTGCTCGATGTTTGCAGCAGGGCAGCTATCCACCTGAGACATCTCCCTCCAAAACCTTTGGCGCAGAGTACTTCGAACAAGAAGGGCTAGGACAAGGAGTCAAAGGCATGGGATATGTCTAGCTTTAAGAAAACACCTCTATTCTTTCTGGCATGGATCTTCCTTGCCACTTGCTTCACAAGGAGGTAGTTGTCATGCAAGCTTCTTCCGCGGATGAACGCAGACTGATTGGCAGCCACTAAGTCCTTCATGAACGGTCTAATCCGATTAGCCAGTAGCTTGGCGAACAATTTGGAGAAACTATGTGGTAAACTGATCGGTCTGTAATCGCCCACCTCCATGGCGTCCTGCTTCTTAGGTATCAAGACGATCAAAGCGCGGTTTAATCTTGCAAACCCTCGGTCATCTCCAACGCAAAGCTTAAGGAGCGCTGCCATGATGTCATCCTTGATAATTGACCACGCTCTTTGGTAGAATTCTGCCGTGAATCCGTCCGGCCCGGGGGCCCTGTCCGGGGCCATTTCCTTAATGACAGACCAAACCTCCTCAACCGTGAACAACGCGTCCAAACTGCTCAGATCTTGCGGGGTCAATCCTAGCACTTGAAGATTGAGCGTGTGCTCTCTGGCCTGAGCTGTGCCAAGAGAGTTTTGAAAAGCCTCCGTGAAAATCTCTTCTTTGTGAGTCTGATCAGTGGCAATCTCTTCACCTCGTCTAACCTGCGGTATGAAGTTCTTGGCTCTCCTGCCGTTTGCAACCAACCGAAAAAACTTGGTGTTAGCATCTCCCTCTCGAAGCCATCTGTGTCTTGATCTTTGCCGCTCGATCGTACGTTCAAGCGACGCAAGCCCCAAGAGTGCAAGCTTGAGCGTTCTTCTCAGCCACATCTCTAACTCAGCGAGCCCTCTAGATTCCATTGCTTGATCCAGGCGGAGGATTACTAGTGTGGCAATGGCGATTTGGAGTTTTATGTTCCCAACTTTCCTCTGACCCCATGCTTGAAGCGCCACCGCAGCATTACGAAAGAGTTCGTCTAGTCTCTTGAATGGGTCCACAATGGAGTGGTCACAAACCCAAGCCTCCCGAATAGCCTGCTCGAAACCCTCCAGCTTAACCCAGAAGCTCTCAAAACGAAACCTTTTTTCGGCCAATAGGTTGCGTTGGTCGATAAGTGTAAAGGCGCATGATTAGAGACACTTGTCGAAAGCACCTGCAGTAGATAATCTGGCCGCACCAATTCCCAGTTCACTGAAACGAGCATCCTGTCTATTTTGGTCATGATCGGGGCATCTCTCTCGTTTGACCATGTGAAACGAAGTCCATGCATGTAGATCTCTTTCAACTCGTTGTTGTCAACAAAACTTCTGAACTTATTCATCATGACCCGATTTAGATTCATGTTATTCTTCTCCGAGGCTCGAAGGATTAGGTTGAAGTCACCCAGGACCATCCACGGCCCCGGACATGTGGTTCTCCTCATGCTCAACTCCTCAAGGAAAAGGGTCTTGAGGTCATCACCTTGTGGCCCATAGACCACGGTGATCCACCAGTCATCCCTTGACTTTGGGTGCACCAAGCCCGTGAGGGAGTTTATGTCGCGCGCGATGTTATCAACCATCATCGCAGTGGTATCCCACCTCTCGTGTCAACCGCCGGCAAATAAGCAAAGCCGTCTAAGGACGGCCCACAACATTGCATTATGAGAAAATTGTCCACTACATCGAGCTTAGTTTCTTGTAAGCACATTAAGTTAGGCTGCACCGACACTAAGAAGTCTTTAACCGCTTGCCTCTTAGTTGGATTGTTCAAGCCTCGGACATTCCAGCACGTCACCGATGGGTTTAGATCCATAGAACAGATATGCACCCAACACCCGGCACGGTACGCGCTCAGTGCGCACCGATCCCAGCCGCAGCCCCTAAGCAAGTGCCGCTGAGCTGCCCTGGCAACTCTTTCCCGAACAGAGCTGCAATCACGCGCACGTGCTGCTCGCGAAGAGGCGAGTCAAACAGCGACTTGAGCTCTTGCACGGCCGTGTCCTCCACCTCCAAGTCTTCCGGTACGAGTCCCAGCGTGCGCAAAAGCACGTTCTCCGCTGGCGTGGCCCTTGGCGCTGCATGTACCACTAACTTCTTGGCAGCCCGAGTGGTTCTTCTGGGCGTGAATGGCTCAACCTCGACCCGCAAGGTGGTGGCCTGAACCTCCCTGAGAATTGGTGGGGCCAATTTCTTCATGATGCTTGAGCAGAACGCCTTGAGCTTTACGTACATCTCCGCCTCCTTGGTAGTCAGTCCTGTTGCTGGAACGTTCGCCACGACAATCTCCGTACATGTGCCCGTGGCACAGTCTTCAGAGGGCCGCTGGACAGGCAGCACATTGCCCATATGCACCTCCAATAGCTCGGGTACGTGAATCAGGTCGCATGGTTCCCATCGGTGCGGGGCCCAGTCGTCATGTGGCCATCCATCGGCTGCATGCACTCATCCAGCGAGGGATTGCCAGGTGTCCCTACAAACTGCGTCTCCACCACGGCCTCATGTATTGCTGCGTCCTGCGTGATCACGAGGGGCACGCTCTCCAACGCACGTGTCGGCTCTTCCCGCGAGACGACAGGCAAATTGGCCGCATCCGAGTGCCCAATCACCCCACCGCCTTGGGATCCCGGCCCCACCTTCTCCGAAGCGACAGGAGGCACCGGGGCTGTACGCGTTTTGGCCGTATCCGGTTGCCCAATGGCCACTCCGTCTTGGGTTTCTTGGTCTCCTTCCTCAATGGCCGCCAGCACGAGGACTGGCCCCATCGGCTCCGAAGCGACAGGGGGCACCGGGGCTGTCACCTGCGGGCCCACCGGCAGCGTTCCAGACTGGACGACCGAGATGCACGTACCTTCCCCTTCTTTTCTCTGCTTAGATCCACACGCCTCAGCAACCGAGGCGGAGGAATAACCGTCGCTTTCGGAACCGCTCCACCACACCTGTTTGAAGTCACCACCACTCCACCACTCCTTTCAGAATTCACAATTGGCGCGCGATTCGAATCCTCTCTCCTGGCCTGACCGGTCAAACGCTGAAAAGCTGAAACACGCCTCGTCAGCCTGCTCAGGATAGGAATGGGTGGGGCCACCGGCGCAGCGACTGGCGGGGCCTCCATGGGAGGGAGGCGCCAATCATGTCCCAACGACCTGGACCAGGCCCCACCCCCACCACCGGCGGCGAAGCCACCATGACCGCCGGAGCGGGTGTCACGTACACCAAACTGCCACACCAGCCTGTGCGGCCTGGGTCCGCCGCCCGCAATGTCGTCGTTGTCGGGGAGACTGCTCTGGCCGCTTCCCGACAAGCTCCCAAAGAACCAAGGCTCGCCGGCCTCTCTCAGATCCATAACCATGTCGATGTGTATGAGCACCTTATACTGCAGAAGAGCGGGCGGCGCCTCCAGGCCAGGCTCCGGCACCGCCAGCCATCTGAGAACAAGAATCTCTTCCGGGCTTGCCGTCCATGCCGTGAGCTTGAACGAGGACAGGTCAGAGCGGGAAGCAGTCTCTGGTGCCACCGCCTCAACCTTGCAAGAAGACCCAAGCAACTCCTCCACCACGGAGCGATCCCACGCATGAGGGGGGATGCCCTCGATCTCCAGCCACACCTTGAAACCGAACACTGAATGGACTGCCTGCGATTGCCTATTCCACGGCATGAAAATCAAACGATCACCTTCAAACTCCACCGAGGGGCACGCCGCCACTCTGTTTCGCACCTCCGCGGACGCAAAAACCACCAGAAAGTCCTCAGGCCTGTAACAATGCACCGAAACAAGCTCAGGGGCGATGTCTAGCTTCCCGGCGAGGACCTCCTTCACACGCGCCGGTGCAAGAACCCTCCTTTGACCAGCCACATAGGCCACCATGGCAAACTGGAGGCGCCGCTCCAGGTTGGACACGACGGCAGAGCGCTTGACGACGCAGAGCTCCGCCGGCGCCTCCTCGACCCTGCTCTCCACTTGCAAACGCGGCGGCGCCAGAGGTGGCCACACCAGGTCGACGCCCGGCACCGCGGTCTGAGTTGGCAAGTTGGCACCATGGGGCGTGGCCGCAAGCACCGGCCGCGGCGGGGGAGAGGAGCGGCACGCCACTTTGGCCACCGCCTCCCGACGGAGGTCGTCCACCAACGAAGGACTCCTCGGCCGCTTGCAATCCTTGGAACCATGGCCGAGCAAGCCACATCTGAAGCAGACAATCTGGTTGGTGCACTCCTTCTTGTAGTGGCCGTTCTCCAAACACTTGAAGCACTTGTCCCTCATCTCCGGCGAAACCACGATGGGCGGCGACGCGGGCCGCGCAGGCGTCGGGCGCCCGCTCGGGCCATCAGGGCTGCGCCTCATCCTCCAGAGCTCTCTCTTGGAAGGAGGCGGGTGCTCCCATGGGGCCTGCCCTTGCCCTGGAGCAGGGACGTCATCCTCCACCGCAGCTGGCCCATGCGCGTCCGAGCCCTCGGAGCCAGAGGAGTTCCCCAATCCCGACACCACAGGGCGCTCTCCCTGCGGCCGGAACGTCGAGGTCACAGATCTGGGACTAGCGCCCATGGGGAGGAAGAGGAGATCAGGGAGAGAGGCCGGGGGCGGCGAGAGAAGGCCGCCGGGCGGCAGGGAGGTGGTCGCCGCAGTCGGAGTGGCTGCAGCGAGAGCGCCGAGGCGCGGTGGATGCCGGCACCAGAGTAGCGCACGGCGGGGAGCGGGGAGCGGGGGCGAAGGCTCACAATAGAGTTTTTTCCTACGTCATCACGTGTTACATACACAATAACAACGTAACCAAATTCATGCAACACACAAGCTCTAACTAAGAGAAAAGTTCACATTTCAACCCCCAACTAACCATAAGGTTTGATTTTCAAACCTGAACCCTGAAACCGGTCGGATTCAACCCTCAAGTTGTCACCATGTTCAAATTACACCCCTTGACTCAGTTTCCGGCTGGTCAAGTGGTTTTGACCTGGTCAAAGCTGACTGGCAGCCTAGTCAGCATGCCACCACACATCCATCCAACCTTATCCCCATCTCTCTCTCTCTGTTTCCTCACAGCCACGCACCCAGTACACCCCACCGCCGCCCGCGGCCACCACCTCCGCCGCCGCCGACCGGAGACCGGCGGCGCCGCCACACCACGACAGGTTCGCCCTCTCTTACCTTCCTTCCTCTCTCCCTTCCTTCCTCGCTGTCAACTTCAACCACCTCGAGGGCCGAGCGCTGGTGCCGGCGGCCGGGGGTAGGACGACCGTTGCGACAATCAGGTGACCACGAGAGCAGAGAGCAGGACGGCTGTAGATACGCGAGGGGAACGCTGCGCCGTGCGCTCGCGGTCACTGGTGTCGCCGGGGCACCGGGAGAGGCAGAGCACTGGGTTGCCCTCAACGTCGCTAATGGGCAGCTTCACGAAGAACGTCGTCTCCGGTGCACGCACGGAGAAATTTTTGAAGGAGACGTTGAGCGCGACGAGGTTGTCGAGAGCGGACATCAACTAGAGGTCGCTGGAATGATAGCTGGTTGTGCGCCGAGCCGCGTGAGCCCGGCGAACTCCTTCGGCATCGCACCCGACAGTCCAGTGAAGCTCAGTTCAAGATCAATCTGAGCTGGAATCTTGCCGATACTCGCCGGACAGCAAGTTGTCACCATGCGAGGTCCAGTAGCCGAAGCCGCGCAACGAGGCAATCTCCGGAAGTATCTGACCGGAGAGCCGGTTTCCACTGTCAGTCAACAGCTCTTCTGCCCACGTAGCCCACGTAGCCCACGCTGACCAGATCGTGCACTAGGCACGTACTCTAGCTAACTGCCTCGCCCCGCACGTCGCGCATGTACACAGCGCTCCTCGCGCTCACCCTGTACTCTGTTATATACGGCCATACATTGATCGGCAGCACCTAAAGGTGAGTTGCCCAATTCCCACTCCTGTCCACAGCCACCAAGAACGAGCTTGGTGAGCGCACCGATCATGCCGAACGCCGAGGCGTACACATACGCAAGTCTCCGGCGAGCTGCACGTAGGTGTGCTAGACAAAATCGATCAAGCTGCTAGTCTGTTTGTTTGAGCTAGCTTTGCACGTACTGTACGTGTTGCTTCTGGGTTCGGATAGCGTTCTAAAACCAACAGCGCCGCGTAGATGGCCAGCGCGTCGAGGTTCTTGAGCTGGCCTAGGCTCGCCGGGAGGGGATCCGAGATGCTGGTCTCGGTGAGACGGAGCATGGTGAGGTTGGAGCAGTTGCCGATCTCCGGCGGGAGCGCGTCCTGGAGGTTCTTGAGATGGAGGCCGAGATGGCGCCCTCGAACTGGTTGCCATACATGATGAGCTCACGCGGCGCCGTGAGGTTGCTGATAGCG
This sequence comes from Triticum aestivum, assembly GCF_018294505.1. Lineage (NCBI taxonomy): Eukaryota > Viridiplantae > Streptophyta > Magnoliopsida > Poales > Poaceae > Triticum > Triticum aestivum. The sequence continues at coordinate 834,124,035 of NC_057801.1, read as the reverse complement.
TTCTTCCACGGGAGGGAGGAAGGGAGGGAAGAGAGGGCGAACCTGCCGTGGTGTGGCGGCGCCACCGGTCTCCGGTCGCCAGCGGTGGAGGTGGTGGCCGCGCGCGGCGGCGGGGTGTACTGGGTCGGGGGTGGCTGTGAGGAAACAGAGAGAGATGGGGATAAGGTTGGATGGATGTGTGGTGGCATGCTGACTAGGCTGTCCAGTCAGCTTTGACTGGGTCAAAACCGCTTGACCAGCCCGAAACTGAGTCAAGGGGGTGCAATTTGAACCTTGTGACAACTCAAGGGTTGAATCCGACTGGTTTCAGAGTTCAGGGTTGAAAATCAAACCTTGTGGTTAGTTGAGGATTGAAATGTGGACTTTTCTCAATCTATAAAGGGTCTTATATTTAAGAAGGGAAATGTTTGTGTTCGGCGCACCGGCCGAAACTTCGGCCGGCCGCTTGCCCACGTAGGCACCACGCGCCACAAGGGCCGCCCGCACACATATTTTCCTTATCCTCTCCACACGCATCCTATCCTCTCCTCCACACACTTGGTCTCTGGATTTGTCGCCCATCCCCATCTCCGCCCGCCTCTCTCTCTCCGTCCTGCCTCTTGGCGAGTGCCTCGGCTTCTCCAGCGAGCCCGCCACCATCCGCTCCTCCTTCCCTTCCTCTCCAACGAGTTTTTCTCCTATATCAACCCTTTCCCTTCCTGCTCCCCCACGACCATGTCGCGTATAGAGACCAGAGGTGGATCCACGGATGGCGGGACGGAGAAGAAGCATGCCGGGGAGCTCCAAACGGTGGACGGAGGAGCTGCAGCCGGCCACGCGGGAGCTGCATCCGGCGCCTATGATGGGGGTGGTGCTGCATAGGCACTGGATGACGACCCATGGTGAGCGCGAGCGACGCCATGGCCGACGACTGCAAGCGATGCGGCCGCCGATTGTGATGGGCGTGCTGGTGCTGCAACCGCAGTTCAACGGTGCTATAACCGTGGCCGGGGAAAGCTGGAACCATGGTCTGGCGAGCTGCAAGGCCCCTACATGCTGGTGAGGGGGTGCTACAACCGTGGCTAAAAAAGCTGGAAGCGCTATCCGGTGGTGCTGGAACCATGGCCCGCTGGAGCTACAAGGCGATGCCCCTGCTAGCTAGATGCTACAACCGTGTTTTGGAAGAGCTGGAATCATAGTCTGGCGGAGCTGCAAGCCTCAAACCACATTCCGGCGGAGCTATGAGGTGACGCCCCGAGGCTGGAATGTTGCCACCGGTGGAAGAAACTAGGGCGTGAGTTTTTTGCTGCATTTTGTTGTGTTTTTTGCTGGAAACATAATTTGATTTTGCTAGAATCAGCCAACCATTTTTGCTTCAACCGTCGAGATGGTGCTGGGCCACGACCGCGTTGTTGGAATTTTTGTGTTTTGCTGGAAATAGCATTTGATTTTGCTGGAACCGGCCAGATGATTTGCTTCAATTGGCAAGATGGTGCTGCACGGCGATTTTTGCTGGAACCTTGATTTTTTGCTGCAATCTTTTGTGTCTTTTTTGCTGGAAATAGCTTTTGATTTTGCTGGAACCGGTCAAAGCAGAGATCTTACTGCAACCGTCATTCCGTCAAGCAGGCGAGCGGCCACGGCGAGTTGCCCCTATGAGTTGGCGAGCGGCCACGGTGTGCTATGCCTGCGAGCCGGTGAGCTCCCCGGTGAGCGGCGGCCACAGAGCTACAATCGTCGCCGGGGGGCATACGTTGTTGGCAAGAAAGGGAGGAGGCGACGGCGACGGCGGGGACCGGTGACGACGACGACGACCGGCGGCGAGGACAGCGACAGAGGAGACGCGCGGGGAGGTGCTACGACGCTTCGTCCATGGCGGCGCGTCTGAAACTTTTTCTAAAAGAAGAAGATGTTCGAGGGAGGAAGAAAGGAATCATACGGTTCCTGATTTGTTTGATCGTACGGTGCTGGTCTGACCGGCCTAAATTTGGGCCGGCGCACCGACGCCTAGCACTCGCCATTTAAGAATGGTGGCACTAGATGTCTATAAACTGTGACCTTTATTTATCTCCTTAAGTATTGTGTCACCCAGAACTCCTGAAACGCTCATGCTTATGTGCTATCCATTTACTGTCGGTGTACTACATAAGCGATCCCGCATCTTGAACCTGGCGGCGTGTGCCCAACTAATTTCTGAAGGGAAAAAAAGTAGACGCTCAAATAATACTGGCGGAACATAGACAGAAGACACATCATTAATTCTAAGAACTAGATGACCAGTTGCGCCAATGGCGCAAAGGCCAAGAGTAATACATGTATTGAAAGAGTGTACATTAATATTATTCGGGCACATATTGAAACATATGAGAAAAATTTCTACTTACTATAAGTACAAGCGATGCCAGGTTCTTTCAATACAGGTACAAGCGAATCCAGGCCCTCGGTTCTAATTTGTATAAGAGCTTGAAGCTTTGGAGCCAAGGCTACGAACCTTCAAATCCGACCAAACATCTTACCATGCAAACACGGTAAAATGAGGAAGAAAGACTCTAAATGTGACACACCAAAAGCGGAAGAAAATGTTGAACGACCTAGGCGTGAGGAATTGTGCCGGTGACCTGGTGACGCCGAGCAGCGCGTGGATGTGGACATGACGGTGGTGGCGGCGCCCTCTTTTTTTAGTTTCCTATGATCTAGAGTAGGCGCTGGAACAAAGTAAATCTGTAAACACCTATGTAAGTAGATTCAAAACAATAAGAAGTCATTTAATTGATGAAATGTAGCATTATGAAAAATATATAGCAAAGTGATTTTGCGTATGCTAGTTGCAGCATCGGCACAACACATATTCTAGCAAACAGACCTATGTTTGACACATTCTACCACAAAGTGCCTGTCCAAAGGCTTCGGCAATGTGGCTCATGTAGAAAACTGAAAAATGGCTAAACTGTAGTAGCATGCATATCTAACATCTTTAGTCCTTTCATAAAGCAACGAAAGTTCAGAACATACCATTTTAAACCAGTGAGCGACTTGGTTTACATCATCTCCTAGTTGACCTGAGCTACAAATTTATTGTTTCCATAAATTAGGTAAATAATGTTTGTACAATGAATTTTAAATGTAAAAGCAGCCTAGTAGAAATTAAGGCATAATATCATGACGTGTGAAAAAGCTCAATAAACTACATCAACACAAGCAAAATGACAGACAAAATACATGATAATATGTTTTCGCCCATGGATATGTTCTTCCAAATAGCTTTATATTAACATCATATGCACGTGCTGAAGGAAAATTTTAATTAAATCAACCAAGGCAAAAATATATTGTGTAAGATCTCATCTCTTGTAAAAAGAGACAGGCGCAAATAGAAAGCAGAAATCTAAGACCATTTAGGAAAAGAGTTAACCAGTTAACCGGTAAAGACAACAATGTAAGATGTCATCAGTTATAAAAAGCCAGATGAAGGAGCACATAAATCACTTCCCGTAGGGCGCCCTCCCCTGCCTCCATCCCGTGAGCACTCAAGCCCTGGATCCATAGTCTCGAGCTCGCTCGAGCTCCGCCATCTCTGCCTTGAGCTCTGAAATCACCACCACTAATCAGACTCTTACTTGGATACTTAACAAAAAAGAATCAGAAAGGAAATTTATTTACCGAAATAACATAATGAAATATGATATATATCGTTCCTTACAATGAGAAGCTACAAAATAGAAGAGGCGTATGTTTATATGGAAGTATTCATATATCCTAGGCCGGGTTTTTACAGAGCAATCACAGGCATGCCGTTATACATCTATACAAAATGATCTGCACAAGAAGGCTGCTTTAAAAGTAGCAAGGATTAAAGTAAAAAATGCATCACAACAATTCATTACTAAATAAGGAAAAGAAAACAAATGAGTGACAACTTCTAAGATATTGATCAGTTAAGGAAAAAATTGTTGATGACATTATTAACCTATCACTTTGTAGAAAAGCATGAGAAACTAACAGAAACTACCACATATACTTGCGGAACTAATCTGGATCAGAGGGACTACTTTATTTTGACTACCTTATGTGGAGCAAAAGCCACCGAGTCCTTTATTTCAATCAAAGGAAATATATACAAACAGAGAATATACAGTCCCAAGAGAAAAGAAAGAAATAGAAAAAGAACCCTGAAGTTCTTACCATTTGAGTTGCTGAACTACTTGCGGAACTAAAGGTGCGAAGGCCAAAGGTAGGAACCACTATCTCAGGCGTTGGCAACTTCGCCTCTTATTTATCGAATTAGTGTGTACTCCTATACCATCACGAGGAAGAGGTGGAATGGCAGTAACCTGTTTAACAAATGATTAATGTGATCACATTTGTATCCTAAACTGCAGTTAAAGTATTAACAAGTATCATGCATACACAGATTGATTTTCTTTCATAGGAAAAGTGATTTGAACTTCATGAGCCAAAACCAAAATAACAATGGCAACCCACCTTGTAGTACAGTCAGCCTGCCTTCGCCGTCGATAAATCAAATCTACCAAAATATACAGAAAATTTATAGTTTAGAGAGGGATGATCTTGCACACACCTCAACCAAAATGACATGTGCGAACACCAGACAGGTTGATTTGGTCGTTGAGGAGAAACATTCTAATGGAGAAAGCCACAGAAAAATTTGAAAGAAACGAAATCAACCACCAACTTAGCAGTTTGTAAAACTGGGAACAGAGCAATATGAGGAAAATAGACAAACCATACACATCATAGCAAGAATGTACTTCGACAGCCGTGCATAGAGCAACACATCCTCGGCAGCTTTCCCTTTGCCACCGCCAAACAGGAGCCAGTGGTGAGGCGCCGGCTTCCCGCTCCGCCGCAAATCTGTTAGCAATGCCTGGCCTCCGCCCACCCTCGTATCCCCTCTCCTCTGCAATGGCTCGCTCTCTCCTTGGTCTCAACCAATACATCAGGAAATATAAGGAATTAGTCCCTAAGCATCAACTGTACTGCTGTAGCAGGCACAACTTCATATTATGGATTTTAAGTTCATCATAGTTTGTTTGAAAAAACATTAGAATTTCATCAAAGGAAACAGTTTAAACTTAATTTATTTGCTTCTCAAATTCAATTATCTCTATGGGATTGGCAAAAATCTTTACCATTGAAACCAAGATATGGCTGCAAATGTTAATATCATCCAGTTAGTTTCTCAATGGTATATATTTTGGAAAACTGAAACCACATGTGCATATTAGGTGAAAAACGAAGTATTACGTGTCTAAGTATATTTGTGTTTCCCTTTTTGGTAGATATATAATGGTCATCCAGTAGTCAAATACGGAAGAAAGGTTTAAAAGAAAAATAGTCAGGCAAAGCAACATAAGGAGGTGATTTCTTACATGCAAGGCACGGGGAGGTGCTTGCTTGCTTCACCTCAACTGAACGACCCCATCGAAGGGGAAAAGGAAAACAGGTGCACGAGCCTGCACTATAACAAAAGGAGAGCATGCTTCAGGCATAGAGAAGAGAAGCAGAATTATATGGATTTGTGTCAAACCTCCTAGCCATCTGTACAAAAAATGTCAGACGCAAAGCAGTACTAATTATACATGTCCCCAAAGGAAGAGTTGGGTCTATATTCAACAAAAAGAACTGAGCAATTTTTTAATAATATAAGAACAAAGATATTAGCATGTTTGCAATAAGAAAGTAGAACATGTAGTCACATTACATGGGAAAACTATGAATCCGGTTTCTTGAAAAGATTGTGATATAGAACATCACTGCGACAACCTTGCTCATATGTTTCAGACAGTACAGAGTATGTACCTGAAATCTATTTCCTTTTGATCATGTCATTTTTCTCCAATGATGTGCTCCCGTACAGATGAACCCCTGTCCCCTAAGCTAAAGTAAGTGCATGCAGTTAAATATAACCTCAGTTACAAAAGAATCTGCATTTGAATAACCAAGTGGTTATATTGTACTTAAACTGGGAACTGTGTGCATGATAATTTTGTAGGAATCGCTGTGAGAGAGAACTGAACAATTATATTAGCAAATTGGGTGGCGTCTCTGAACTACAATAGTTTACAAACAAGGGACAACCAACGAAGGAAGCGGACACTGACGGAAATGAAAAACCCAAGTAATTTATAAAGAAGCCAAGCTCATCTCTAAAACAAAGGAGGGAAGACATGCTGGCATCTGGAGACAAATTTCTCTGCCAGTAATTCATATCAAAGAGACAAAAAACTAACAATGTGTGCAAACAGAAGCAACATATGCACACCAATTCCAGACATTTGGATGGACAATACGTTTCTAAGGCTGTAGCATTACCTGTTTTGTTTCCGACAAAAAGAAACATGCACCCAGCCTGAAGCTTAACACCTAATAATAAGATTTTAGAATAATCAATAGTTTTTACAAAAAACCTGTAGCTGCAGCAAGAGGTTTATGAGTAAATTGACATGCAGTTAAATGAGAAGCACACAAAAATAATAGTTTGAGGTGAGTACATCTACCTAGGTGCTGGTAGATCATTAAAATTCTCAGATATGTCAGTAGAATACTTTCAGATATGTCAGTACAATAATCTTAATCCCCATCAACAACATATCAGATAGATTTACATCCTCGAACCTGCACCAATCCAGAAGTTAAATGAGCATTGTTTAAAGAAGAAAACATATGTAAGACCCGAAGACAGACAGACAGAGAGAGGCAGAGAATGTCACTATGTTAGGAGATCACCTTGTTCTTCACCAAGCTCTTCCTCAAGATTCATCCTTTTCTCTTTTTTCTCAGATCTGCACATTATGTGTTTAGAAAAAACATAAATCAAGAAATCAAAATAAGATTATCAGAGAACTCTGATAGGAAGGATGACAAGATTTACCTGGCAGAGGAAGATTAATCCTCTTCTCTCTTTTCTCATACGGGCAACCTAAACTCAGGACAGAGGACGAGCGGCCAGCACCCTGCTCATCCCGATGACCCTACCGCGCTAGCGTGGAGAGGAGGATGAGAAGCGGCGACGACACGGGAGAGAGGGGAAGAGGAGGAGGAGAGGCGGCGGCGGCAGAAGAGGAGGAAAAGGAGGGAGGGTCGTGTGCGGGCTAGGTTTTTGAGCGGAGGCGGCGACAGGAGGATTGGGCGGGGAAGAGTAGAGGCAGGACGGGGAGGAGAGTGCGGGAGTGGGCGACGGCTAGGGTTTGTCCACTGAGCGATTGAGTTTTATACATCTAGACATGAAATTACTAAAATGCCCTTGGCAGGGCACGGAATTTGCAGGCGATGGCACGAGTACTGTTCATAGCGAATTGGGGCGACGTGGAGGCCTTCGTCCTGCATAGCTCTTCTTCAGGCTTTATAAGGTAAATAGGCGTGCAGTCATATTGGTCTTGAACCTGAGATTCGCTCAAACTTTTAGATGAACTAGCAGCTTAGTATACGTTGTTGAACGTAATGTGGCAACGCCTGGTGCTGTACGTGACAGAGGTTCAGAGTTCTGAAGATAACCATCGCCAAGGACTCCAACCGAAGATAGACTAGGATCTAGCTCATATGCGTTTATCCTTGTAACCTCTCTTATCCCTTCTTCTCCAAGTTGTAATCTGAACCAACTTGTACGCTATACCAGGAGGTCGCGACCTGGCTATATAAACACACAACCGTCGCCCAGGATGGGTACGACGTTCCTCCATATGGTATACAGAGCCTAACTCTTCCCATCTAGCTCTCCTCCTTCCACCGAAGCTTCCTGCCATGGCCTCATCCGCCGCCACGTCCTCCCCTCTCTCCGGCCAGATCACCGAGCGCCTTACCCGCACCAACTACGTTCTTTGGCGCACTCAGATCACGCCGCAGCTCAGAGGAGCTGGAGTCTTCGGGTACGTCGACGGAAGCATGGCGGAGCCGGCCGAGTTCGTCGTCGGCAAGGACAAGGATGGAAAGGAGGCAACCATCCCCAACCCACTCCATGCCGTCTGGTTCCGAGAGGATCAGCAGGTACTTGGTTATCTCTTGAATAACCTATCCAAAGAGGTGCTAGTGCAGGTTACCTCCATCGCGCACGCACGCGAACTCTGGACGGCGCTGGCGAGCATGTTCTCGTCAACGTTGCTGTCCTGTGTCAACAACATCCGCGCCGCCCTCACCAATGCGCAGAAAGGAACGCAATCAGTGGCCACCTTCTTCGCGTACATGCGGGGACTCGCCGACGAGCTCGCCGCGGCTGGCAAGCCGTTGAAGGATGATGAGTTAATCTCTTATATCCTCAACGCGCTTGACATGGAGTACCAGCCCTTGGTGTCCGCCCTCGACGCCCGCACCACCCCGGTCACTCTCGACGAGCTGTTCGGGCAGATGAGCAACTTCAACCAGCAGGTGGCTCTGTTCCAGGGAGCAGGCGCGGCGGGCGGCTTCAAGTCGTCAGCGAACGCTGCCACGCGCGGCCGGGGCGGAGGCTCCCGCTACCGCGGCCCACCTCGGAGCGGCAAGGGCCGGGGCTCCGGCAACGGAAACAGCAGCGGCGCCAACAACACACGCGGCGGCCGGCCTTTCTCCTCCAACAACCGAGGCCGGCGCGGCAACTCCTCCAACAACAGATCACGCCCTGATGCAATCAGGTGCCAAATCTGTGGCAAGACGGGACACTCGGCAAAAGACTGTTGGTACCGCTTTGAAGATGACGAAGATGATTCCTCACAAGATGAGAAGGTGGCCGGAGCTGCTGATGGCTCCTACGGCGTCGACACCAATTGGTACATCGACAGCGGTGCCACAAACCACATCACCGGTGAGCTAGAGAAGGTGACCATGCGCGACAAGTACCGTGTCAAAGATCACATCCACACAACAAATGGAGAAGGTATGAAAATTAGTCATGTTGGTCACTCAATTATTAAAACCCCTCATCGAAAAATTCATCTTCGGAAAATTTTGCATGTCCCTAGTGCTTCAAAAAGCCTTCTTTCCGTTCATCGCATTGCCATTGACAATCATGTCTTTCTTGAGTTTCACCCTTACTTCTTTTTGATCAAGGATCAGGCAACGAAGAAGGTGCTATATCGAGGTAGATGCATTCGTGGGCTTTACCCCTTGATTCCGAAAATTAGAAGGTTCAATAAACAAGTTTTTAGTGCCACCAAAGTGTCTTCAACATGATGGCACGATCGTTTAGGACATACATCTTTTTCCTTAGTTGAGAGATTACTTAAGAAAAATAAGCTCCCGTATGTTGGAGAGCGTGATGTTGAGAAAATTTGTGATTCTTGTCAAAAGGCTAAAAGCCATCAGCTACCTTATCCAATTTCTACCAGTGTTTCTACCAAGCCTCTACAACTTGTTTTCTCTGATGTGTGGGGGCCTGCCCCCTCCTCTGTTGGTAGACACACATATTATGTGAGTTTCATAGATGACTATAGCAAGTTTTCATGGATTTACCTTCTTAAAAAAAGGTCGGATGTGTTTCAAGTGTTTCTGAATTTTCAAGCTCTTGTTGAGCGCCAATCTGATTGCAAAATCCTGGCTCTCCAATCTGATTGGGGAGGGGAGTACGAGAAGTTAAACTCGTTCTTTCAGAAAATTGGCATCTCTCATCACGTGTCATGTCCTCATGCCCATCAACGGAATGGGTCTGCTGAACGCAAACACAGACACATCGTTGAAGTCGGTCTTGCCTTACTAGCCGGCGCCTCCATGCCCCTAAAGTTTTGGGACGAGGCTTTTCTTGCTGCGGTACATATCATAAATATGCTTCCTAGCCGTGTCATCAACTATGAAACTCCCATTGAGCGTCTCCTCCACATCAAACCCGACTACACAACTCTTCGTGTGTTTGGTTGCGCTTGCTGGCCCAATCTCCGCCCATATAACACTCGCAAAGCTCATGTTTCGCTCCAAGCAATGTGCTTTTCTTGGCTATAGTGCCCAACACAAGGGCGTTAAGTGCCTTGACATCTCCACTGGTCGAGTTTATATCTCTCGCGATGTCATTTTTGATGAGACAAAATTTCCTTTCTCTGAACTCCACCCAAATGCCGGGGCACTACTTCGCAAAGAAATTCTTCTTCTACCCTCTAGTCTTACCGGCATATCTCATGGGGATAATGATTGTGGTGATCCAATATTGACTAATGTTCATAACCAAGTGCATGAGTTCTATGATGATGCAGATGAGAACAGCGCAGAAAATGGTGCACGACACGGTCAAAATGGCGAAGAAAATCTGCCTACAACGCCATATTTCATGTGTCCAGGGCTGGGGGACAAATCCTCCTCGGGATCAGCTCCACCGCAGCCTGACAGCGGATCCTCCTCGGGATCAGGGTCGCCAGGAGCAGCGCCGCGCGGAAACCCGCGTCGCCCGCCAGCCAGCCGAGCAGCGGCTCCGCGCCTGCCACTCGGCGCCTCGCCACGGGCCAGGGCGATTCGGCCCGCCTCCACCACTCGGATGCCCCCACGCGGCAGCCCGAGATTCGCTGGGCCCATGATGGGCCCCGCCACTACGTACGCCGCCAGCCGACAAGCGGGGAGCGCCAGGAGCGCCCGGAGCAAGGTGTCGGCGCTGATCCCACCGCAGATCCGGCCCCGTCAGCACCTGCCGCTGGCACGCGATCCGGCGCGGGCCCGCCTGGATTCGCCTCATCATTGCGCCATGATGGGTCTGCGCTGGATGTCTCCCACGGCACAGGATTTTCTGCGCCTGATTCCGCCGCGTCTCCACCGTCCCCAAACCGCGTTGGCGCAGAGGATCCTGCTGGCAGCGAGGCGGGGATTCTCACGGGATCTTCTGACGCCGCCGTCCCAGGATTTTCTGCATCACCACCTGCTGCTGCTGTTCCACGGACACGTCTCCAAAAAGGGGTAATAAAACCAATTAATTACAAACAATTGACAAAGTTCAGTTTAATGTGCTCCACAGATGAACCAAGTACTCTTGGCGAGGCGCTCAGAGACAAAAATTGGAAGGCAGCCATGGAGGAAGAACACATGGCACTTCTCAAAAACAAAACGTGGCATCTGGTTCCGCCACGGCACGGTAAAAATTTGATTGATTGCAAGTGGGTATTTAGAATTAAAAAGAAGGCTGATGGAACCATTGATCGCTACAAAGCCAGACTAGTTGCAAAGGGTTTTAAACAACGGTACGGTATAGACTATGAGGACACCTTTAGTCCAGTTGTTAAAGCTGCAACTATTCGTCTTGTGCTCTCTATTGCTGTTTCCAGGGGATGGAGCCTTCGCCAGCTAGATGTCAAGAATGCGTTTCTTCATGGTGTTCTGGAAGAGGAAGTATATATGAAACAACCTCCTGGTTTTGAAAACAAGAATAAGCCGTTCCATGTGTGCAAGCTTGATAAAGCATTATATGGACTCAAACAAGCTCCTAGGGCATGGTATTCCAGATTAAGCCACAAATTCCAAACTCTTGGTTTTGTTCCTTCTAAGTCTGACACATCCTTGTTCATTTACAACAAGTTGAAAACAACAATATTCGTTCTTATATATGTTGATGATATTATTGTCACAAGCTCATCTAATGAGGCTATATCAGGAATGTTGAAGGATTTAAATGCTGAGTTTGCTCTCAAGGATCTGGGTGACTTGCACTTCTTCCTAGGGATTGATGTCAAGAAACAAGGAAATAGTCTTCATCTTTCTCAGGAAAAGTATGCCACTGATCTGGTAAGAAGAGTTGGGTTACAAGGATGTAAATCCTCACCAACTCCACTGTCCAGCATAGAAAAATTGTCACTTACAGAAGGAAAGCCCTTGGGTCAAGATGACAGTACCAGGTACAGGAGCTTGGTAGGTGCACTTCAGTATCTGACTTTGACAAGACCTGATCTTTCATTTGCAGTAAACAAGGTTTGTCAGTTTCTTCATGCACCCACTATAACTCATTGGACAGCTGCTAAACGCATAGTGAGATATGTGAAGGACACAGTTAATCTAGGCCTCACTTTTAACAAGTCTTCATCTACACTTGTTAGTGCATTCTCTGATTCTGACTGGGCAGGGTGTTTAGATGATAGACGATCTACTGGTGGTTTTGCAGTATTCTTTGGTCCAAACTTAATATCATGGTGTGCAAAGAAACAAGCCACTGTATCAAGATCCAGTACTGAAGCTAAGTACAAGGCTTTGGCCAATGCCACAGCTGAAATTATTTGGGTCCAGTCCATGCTGCGAGAGCTTGGTGTGAAGACTACCCAAGCTCCATGTTTATGGTGTGATAATCTTGGTGCTACTTACCTGTCTGCTAACCCTGTGTTTCATGCAAGGACAAAACATATTGAGATTGATTTCCACTTTGTTAGAGAACGAGTTGCAAACAAGCAGTTGGAAATTCGGTTCATTCATTCTCATCATCAGGTTGCAGATGGATTCACCAAAGCTTTTCCCACACAAAATTTTGAAGAGTTCAAGCGTAATCTCAACTTGACCAAGTTGTAATTAAGGGAGGATGTTGAACGTAATGTGGCAACGCCTAGTGCTGTACGTGACAGAGGTTCAGATTTCTGAAGATAACCATCGCCAAGGACTCCAACCGAAGATAGACTAAGATCTAGCTCATATGCGTTTATCCTTGTAACCTCTCTTATCCCTTCTTCTCCAAGTTGTAATCTGAACCAACTTGTACGCTATACCAGGAGGTCGCGACCTGGCTATATAAACACACAACCGTCGCCCAGGATGGGTACGACGTTCCTCCATATACGTTTCATGGTTTACCAGGACTCCCATGCAGGGAATTGAAATCATGGAGTCGTCCTGGTTAGAACAAGGGCTAGCTCAATAGTAGTTGCCTATGTATTTATTTTTTTGTTTTGAGGGAGTAGTAGTTGGCTAGTTGATTGGTACCAACAAGAGGCACAGGAAATAATTTTGATGTGTACGCTTTGCCTACCCTTCACCTCACGGGCCCCAAGGCATTCAGGGGCAATCGACTGATTGCCCGAAAATTAATGGCAACGTTGATGGGTGCAATTTTCGTTGGAATGAATTGCACATCGACAATGGACAGATTGGAACGAGCAGAAAGGTGAGGATGACATGGTGCTCAAGCACCCCCACCTCGTTATATATGTTCCTCTCGTGCATGTGGTGGTGCTCGTCCATAATTAGTGTGATAGAAACACATAGCAGAATTGTGCAGTGCCCCCAACTACTCCCTCCGTTCCGAATTACTTGTCTTGGATTTGTCTAGATACAAATGTATCTAGACTCATTTTAATGGTAGATACATCCGTATCTAGACAAATCTAAGACAAGTAATTCGGAACGGAGGGAGTATTATTTTACTTCCAAGAATCAATATAATGAATTTATGAGTATTTTCAAATATAGACATAATTTTCAAGATTGGTACTCCTTAATTGTCAGAATTCTACTTTTAAGTTTAAATTTTGAAAATTGTGTATTTTTCTGGATATTTTTTGCAAATATTCCAAAGAATTACTATCACGGGTTCCACAATTATATTTCTACAATTAAGCTCTTTTTGCATTCACTGAACTATGGTGTGTTGTGTCGAGGGCGAGAGTTTGGTGTTTGTAAATTTTGATGTTGTGTATACATTGTTACAACATGCTGCAAGCGATCACATTAGCAACATATTGTAATGATCTGGGGAGTCTGGTGTGAAGGGTTCCATTTCTTTTGTAAATGTGTATGCTCATAGTTGCTTGCAATGGTTTTAGATGTTGCATGTGTCGCGACCTATTTTCATTTTTTTGTTGCAATAAAACGAAATATGTTGCATGTCTGATGCTTTTGTTGTGTCGGAATGTTTTGAAATTATTTAAAATTCGTAGATACCAGTTCTTCTTTGATCCTTCACTCCAACAAACACTGTTGTTTTAAATCATTATCATGAGAGGCAGGACAAGAGGCGGTGTTAGTGTCATGGCATATGGTCAAGCCCCACATGAAATTCTACAGAATTATACAGATCTTCGCATACTCGGAATGGAACCGGGATGCCCGAACTAATTTCAGGATCGGAGGAATAACCTTATGAACGGTGTGGAATTCAGCCCAGACGGCCACTGAATGGCCAAGACCCTGGACCTCTAGGGTGAAATCAAAACCTCCGGGTTGCGCATAGTGTGATGAGGCTAGCAGTTGGATACCAAAGGGCTATATAAGCCACTTCTTCTTTCTTCCCAAAGTTTAGATCTTTTGGATCTTGGCTTGCCACCATTGTTGACCTTGAGAAACTCCATTTCTCCCTCGCCAACCAACCAAACTTATATCTTTGAGTTGGGAAAGATAGAGGAACCCTAGATCCAAGATTCCACCAAGCCAAATGGTGATCCATTGTTTTAGTTTTAAGTCCCTCTGGTCCATATTAATTGTCGCTGATTTAGTACAACTTTGTACTAAATCAGAGAAAATTGTGGATTGGAAGGAGTACTAAACTTGTTACTATTAGAGTTGTGGGTACTCTTAGGTGGTAGGAGTCATCTCAAAGCCATCCAAGTTGTGGAAAAGGCCCTTGAAACTTTGTGTGGGCTTGAAGATCGCCTTAAGATCTACCGCTAGCGAAGGGAGCTCGGGCATCGGTTGGTCAAGGCTCTCAGAGAAGAAGGGTTAGGCGGTTTTTGTTGTTGAAGACATTGGTTGGCCTCCGCCTCTACAATGAAGTTTACCATTCACCTAAGAACGTGAACTTCGGGATGCATGCTTTATCTCCATCACTTGTGGTTATCTCGGTCCCTGGCTGTAGTCGGCTTTTATTATGTGAATGCTAAACTTTGATCCTTTAGGGGTGGGGGAGCGGCAGGGAGAGGGAGAGGATGAGGGGTGGCAACATAGGTAGATAGGTGGTAGAGGAGGGACGGCCTAGGGGAACGAGGGGGAGGTCGGAGGAGGGGCGGCCTATGGGAGGAGGGAGAGCAAGAGAGAGAGAGAGGGGGCAGGAGGTAGATGGGCGGCTTAGGTCTTGACTTGATCGATATTATTTGTCAATAACGTCAGCGCCTTTGTCATTTTTGTCGAGTCGGTTAAGACATGTATGATGATAATGCTAGACTATTTACAACATGTGGATAATGCTAGATTATTTACAAAAACTTATAATCGCTACTATTTGGCATGGGTAAATATCTGGTTCTCCAGGAGCACCTAAGCTCAGGTGCTCCTGTGCAAGCTCGGCCGTTGGTTCTCCAGGAGCACCTAAGAGGTCTCGTGCGATGATGAACATTTTTGGAAAATAGTTTTTGAGGGGTCCAAAAAATGCGCGCAAGTACAATAGCTTCAGCAGCTCCTCAAATGCCATTGGATCTGAGATTCGACAGCCTGAGAGCCCATATCAGGGAGCACCCGAGCCTCCGTATCACAGGATACTCTCCCTACATTGTGGCATCTCTTCTTAGTAGAACAGCTGTAAAGAAAATGCTGTCAAAAAAAGTTGATGTAGAAAAAAAAGAACAACTGTAAAAAAAGGACTTCGGCAAGGCACAATGAATGATCTTGTGAGCCCAACTCCAGCGCACGACCCCATCCTGTCCGCGTACATTCGTTTGGGCCAAAAGGGACAGAAGACACGGCCCAACGCACGACCACAATTCTAGTAACTGGACAGTACACCTGATTAACTGGAAAAAATAGTCTTTGAAACTCAGAAATGGCATACAAGCTCAAATATATCTTTTGCAATTCCAAAACATCTTCATATGAATTTGGGATACTTTTTCTCGTATTTTGTAGAAATAAAATGTTTCATATGAAGCTCCTTCAAATCCATGCACTACGAACATACCTCTAAGAAAGCTAAGGCTTGTTTTGTGTCCTGCAAATGTGGTTGGCGAATCTAGAGAGAACACACCTGGGCCTATGTAGTTACATTTTTTTCCTTGAATGCAGTATTACATTAATTTTACATTCAGGAGTTTGGTTTCAAGGAGTTTTCAGTATTTAATCTTTTTTGAAGATAGTAGGCATGTTGTTTGGCTTCACATTGTTGAAAGCCCTAATGGCAAAGTAGGATCTCACAAAGTAAACCCCTAAATTGGTCGAGCACCAGAGTCCCGGACCGCATGGTTGGAATGATGCAAGATGGTGTAAACAACAACCTACAAGCATCACCACAGCAGGCAACAAACAACAACATAGCAATAGAACCTAGAAATACAGAGCAACTACTAGTGGGTTGAGTTGCATGGTCTCCTTGATCTTGTCTTGGTGTGAGTTGGAGCTTCATGAGCTTTGGTGCATCCATGAAGCAGTGATGGAGGCACAAGGAGGGCCGTGTGAGCGAAACACTGTAAAACTTGCCGAACTAGCTGAGCTGCCTGAGCTGGTTGCACTCCGAGTCAATGGTCACGTAGCACCGTGGAAAGGACCATGCCTCCTGACTTCATGGGCCACCAAGCACAACACACCACAGTCATACGATGACCGCCTTGCCGCCTTCAGAAGAGGCGAGGTGCAACAACGGAGGGCATTGTTTCACTTGGCTTTCAGAGGAGGCGAGATGCAACCGTAGAAGTAGAGCATGGGGAAAGAGCATTGTTTCACTTGGCTTTCTAGGCATGCACTGCAGGTACGAATGAGCGGGACGATGGTTCATTGCACTAGGGTATGTTGCTAGGTGGGAGGAAAACATTCTTAGGAAGAACAATGATGACATGAGTGAAAAAGATGGATAACGGAGAAACCTATTAGCTAGCAAAAAGTACCAGTGTCTCGCTTTTACATCTTTATACTACATACTCTAGTTCTAAATGACTTATTGATATGAATTTCTTTCTTCTACTACGTGTTAGACAATCACAATAGTGCTCATATGATTTCTTTCTTCTAGTACTAAATGACTTGTTGATATGAATTTCAGGTATTTAAGGAGAACGTAAATTTGGATGAGCAATATCCAGAGTTGGTTGAACAAGCAAAACTGATATTGAAGAAGTGCGGAGGACTTCCCCTTGCACTAGTCACCATAGGTGGCTTCTTGGCAAGCCAACCAAAAGCTGCTTTTGAATGGAGAAAATTGAATGAGCATATTAGTGCTGAGTTGGAGATGAATCCAGAACTTGAGATCATAAAAGCAGTCCTGATGAAAAGCTATGCTGGTTTACCCTATTACCTCAAGGCTTGTTTCTTGTATCTTGCCATCTTTCCTGAAGACTACATGATTCTGCAGAGACGCTTAGTGCGCCGGTGGATTGCAGAGGGTTACTCAAGTGAGGTGCATGGCAAGTCTATGGAGGAAGTATTGGATGGTTACTTCATGGAACTCATAGGCAGGTGCATGATCCTGCCATCTCAACAGTCAATTCATAGTAGAAAAGGAATTGACTCATGTCATGTCCATGATCTCATTCGTGAAATTGCCATCTCAAAGTCTATGGAGGAAAATCTTGTATTCACATTGGAGGAAGGGTGCAGCTTAAACAACCATGGCATAGTGCGTCATCTTGCTATAAGCAGCAATTGGGAGGGAGATCAGTGTGAGTTTGAGAATATAGTAGACTTGTCCCGTGTACGATCGTTGACAGTGTTTGGAAACTGGAGGCCGTTTTACATTTCTGATAAGATGAGTTTCCTACGAGTGCTGGACTTGGAAGGCCAGTGGGATCTGCTTGATCATCATCTTGAGCATATTGGGAAGCTTGTACACCTTAGATACCTTTCTATAAGGGGACATAATGATATATTTCACCTGCCAAATTCATTGGGGAACCTGAGACAACTCCTGACACTAGATATTTCAGGTACGAGCATAATAAAGCTACCAAGGACTATCACCAAGCTTGTGAAGATGCAACACATTCTTGCTAGTGACATAGGAGAGAGAAAGAGACATATATTTCAATATGGAAATAATCAGTTGCTATCAACTTTACCTGTATATTCAGTGTACTGTTGTGTGGCATGTTGTGCACCTAATGTTCTGGCACATACTCTTGTACTTGAGGATGAAGCACAACTTAGCAGGCGTGATGTATGCACTGCGTTCTGTTGCAGCATATTACCTTATTATGCGGCAGGAGGACGAAATCCAGGTGGTGTTGAAGTGCCTAGAGGGATTTGGAAGCTGAAGGCCCTGCACACACTGCGTACCGTGGATGTCTCAGTGGGGAAGGCTGTTCTACAAGATATAAAAAAGCTCACCCGGTTGCACAAGTTAGGATTGACAGGCATCAACAAGAGAAACAGTCAAGAGTTGTGTCCAGCAATTGCATGTCTCAGCAGCCTGGAGTCCTTGTCACTGCGGTCACACGAAGCAACAGGTTTATCAGGCTGCTTTGATGGGATGTCCTCACCTCCAGAAAACCTGCAGAGCCTCAAGTTGAGAGACAACCTGATTGAGCTGCCGGGGTGGATCCAGGGCCTCAAAAATCTCGTGAAGCTGAAGCTAGAGGGGTCGAGTATATGGGAGCATAATGCGGCCATACAAGTCCTTGGGAATCTACCAAACCTGGCCACCCTACGACTATTGCATGGCTCGTTCTTTTGTGAAGAGGTCTGTTTAAGTTTCGGTCAGGAGGTATTCCTGAGCTTGAAGGTGCTGCAGCTGGATTACATAAGAAACCTCAAGTTGGTGGTATTTGAAGGAGGAGCCGCTCCTAAGCTTGAATTGCTGCTGTGTTTGCGTGGGTGGGGCAATGCTAGTGTTGGCTTGTTCTCTGGGTTAGCATATCTCCCAAGCCTCAAGGAATTTATGCTGCATAAAAAGGACTGGAGGAATACCGAGTTGGTGGAGGACCTGCAAGGCCAGCTGGCAGAGAATCAAAACGGGCCCGTTCTGAAGAGCTGGTACCTAGCTAGCCTTGCAACTGCTTCATGAATGGCGTTTCGAGGGAAAGGGAAAAATGTACAATACAGTACGCTTAAACAATGTTTGCAGAATAAAGAAAAGGAGCGACACAGAAACTATGTTCATTCAGATAGTGCGGCTCCAGCTACAGCAATTACAACTCAACTAGATTGTCGGATCCCACACGTACAAACAGCAAGCAGAGCAAGTAAAGCCAACCACATAAATAGGCCATTCATCTAATGGGTCTCATTGCATTCAACGTCATCCGCTGCTTCTCTCTAATATTAATTTGCCAGAAAACGTATGGCAACGCACAATTTCTTTTCTCTGCTACTCCGTCGACTGCGCCACTGGTTTACTGTAAAAACACAAGTGTTGTATACGTACGTGTCTCTTATCAAGGTATCAAGGTATGTGCGCACTCATCAGTTTCTTTGTCTATTAGTTTGTCACGTTTCAGCAACAAATTGAGACATCCTTCCAGATATAGTACTACTTCAATTGCTCTAGTCAGGTAGACAAGTCGTAATTAAACAAGGAGGCTCTCTGTTTTTTTTTTCTGTGGGGCTGCGTTACATACACATGTACACTTACTAGAGAATATATTTAATAAAGTACATAGTTAGATAATGGTAACAGCACACAAGAAAGATAACGGTAACAGCTTGACCACAACCAACATTGAAGTTTACATCTATTCTTTTTCGCTCCTCACTGAATTAGTGTAATCTCTGATGCTGCATTAGTTCTTACGAATTTCCTGTGACATCATTTGTGAACAGTGCCTAGTCTTCTGAAGCCCAAGACATGGAGAAGTATAATCCGCTGAGATTGGTGAGATTTTTCACGCCATCACTATGGGAAGCTACGACCAATCAGCAGCAGGATCTATATTTAGAGTTTTTTTATTTCCGGTGTTGATTGTGCACGGCTCCTCCTTGACAGAACTGTTTCTGCGCATACAGCCTGGATAGAGCATGGGTTGCTATGTGTTCGTTTGTGAGCCAAGAATTCTGTGACACTTAAGTTTAGTATACTACGTCAATGTATTTTCCTGTTCCAAGGAAAGCACCAAGTTATGTGCGTCCTCTGGCTTTGATTTGGAACACACAGATAGACGGTGACCTTTTATGTATGTCCTTCAGTGTGGTTTCAATAGTCACTGTATCACCAACTGCATGTGTGAACTGTAAGAGCAAATGCCGTTGGTCATTTTGTTCGTCCGTAGAGACACTTTGAGCACAGTTTAGTCAGGAGTGAATTTTCATGTTTTATTGTAGGAAACAGAGCAGGTGCTACCAAACTGTAGTGTCCACTCTGCTTTCAGGTCAGCATTTCCAGCATTATTTACTGTTTACTCACATTCAGAAGTTGTATGTCACTCATAGGCTGTGAGCGAGACACTGCATTTACATTCGAAAAACTTTGTGACATTTAACTTTGGCGTGCCACTGTACTTTTTTGAATGAAATAATAATAATAAAAAGGTACAGGAAGCTGCTGAAACACGTACTCATAGGTCTCAGACAGTATATATATACTATATGCAGCTGCATCTGGGACAGAGTACCGGCGTGCATGGAAGCACTGGTGGACAGAGTTACCGGCGATCTTTGAGTGGGTCTGTACCGCAAACCTTTGTCAATGTTGTAAGCATCAGGAAAGGATGTGGCTAAGCTAGATACTCGAGCCTTGTTCAATAATTAACTGAAGCAGGCATGTTGCTTACCAAAAAGGCTTCAGAAGACAGTTTAAGCTGTTTCTGAAGCGATTCATACATCCCGAAATAGGGTGAGGTGAGCCAGTCGTCTGCAAAATTTGCTGCTCCATTTAAGCAGCGCATAGAGTGCAACCCTTTTGATCTATCACCTTGTGCAACTCATGTGTATACCCTATTTGATGGAATGAGATCTCCCTTTCTCGCAAAAAAAAAAGAAAAAAAAAGAAGAAGAACCATGAGTTGTTATAGTTTTATAAAAATAACAAGTGTTCACCCAGGCGGACCAGACTATATCGCACTTGTCAGGAGGAAGAGCATGGATGAATGGCGCGGAGACAACTTTTGCTAACTGCTTCGACTTGGTGACGACGATCGGGAAGGTAGAGTTTCATCATTGCCCTCGTCGGGCAAATGGCTTAGCACATCATATTGTAAAGTTTAGCTTTGAGTAGTTGACATCGTCTTGTAACTAGGCTGATGAGCTTCCAGACTTTATTCTCTAGAAAATTATGGACGATATAACTATTATATCTGAGTAATAAAGCTAGTCACAATGGTCTTCCCTTAATTTAAAAGAGAAAAAGAATAAAATAAATATTCAACATATGACAAATTTTTTCTTATTTTTTTTAGCTCAACTATTTTTAAGCAAAGTTTTTTTAAATAACATACGACAATTTAGAAGGGCCAGCCCATTTTGTGGCATCAGCGCTACAAACAGCCCATTTTTGTGGTGTTCTCTCGAGCCTGGTGGTCCAACTACCTCTACCTTCCCCGGGCCAGCCCCCACACCGCCTCCGCTCCGCCGCCGGCGATTCTCCACGCCTCCTCCGCCATTACCGAGCTGCTCCCCGGCAAGGGAAAGTGCAATCGAATCTAATCCAACCCCTCTCCCCCCCACGCCACCAACAATCGAATCCCTCTTTAGTCTTTACCGATTGCCCAGCGACGCAAAGCCACCATGATGCGTATGCTGCTGCAGCAACAAGAAAAGAAGATTCGTTCCCCACTCCTCCTCTTCTTTGGGAGAGGACGGAGGCGGCCGCAAGAAGACAAGAATCCCAGTCCATGGCCCGGCTCTACTTCTCTCTGTCCACTTCTTCCTCCACCGTGCCGGCTTCCTTCCCCATCTGAGGCCAAAGTGGAGGCGAATGCAACGGCATCCCTTCTTCCTGGTAATTTCTTTTGTCCTTCTTCTTATTAGTCTGCTCTGGTGCTGGATCTATCACACCCTCTGAATCACATTTCTCCATCCATCTTAACTGGAACATTTGCTAAAGATTGTAATTTTCCTGTAAATTATCTTTCCTAGTCTGCTCTAGTGGCTCATTTGGTCATTTTGCTAATTAGTTTGTAAATTATCTTTCTGCTTCGCCCGGCAGATTTGGTCGCTTGGTGTTGAGGCTGCGGCAGATCTCTCAAGTTTGGACGCTTGGTGCTGAGGCTGCGTTCACGGTCTTGGATTTCGCGGCCGTTTTGACCCCCGTCCACAACACCAAGTATATGCTCTGTTTCCTCTGTCATTACTTTACTCTTCAGATTTAGCTCAAGCGCAGCCATTAACGCCGATCGATGCAATTGATCTTGTTTGCAGTACAGCCTCTACCCGTAAAAACCAGTTGAATTGATCCACAGAAACATCCAGTAAAATGGAGGCGACGGCCATCAGCATCGGCAAGTCCGTGTTGAGCGGGGCGCTCAACTACGCCCAGTCGACCGTGGCCGAGGAGGTGGCTCTGCAGCTTGGTGTCCAGCGAGACCATTCCTTCATCACGGACGAGCTGGAGATGATGCAGTCATTCCTGATGGCTGCGCACGACGAGAGAGACGACAATAGGGTGGTCAGGACTTGGGTGAAACAAGTCCGTGACGTCTCCTACACCGTCGAGGACTGCCTCCTGGATTTTGCTGTCCGTCTCGAGAAGCAATCCTGGTGGTGTCTCTCTCGCAAGGGGCTGGCCCGCCGTTATGTGGCCATGCAGATGAAGGAGCTCAGAGACAAGGTGGAGGAGGTCAGCCAGAGGAGCCAACGCTACCACCTCATCAAGGGCTCCAGCTCCAAGCCTACCTCTGCTGTTGGGCCGCCTATCATGTCCAGCGCGATGATGACTGCTGCCGATGATGCAAGGCTGCGGCGGCATAAAGCAAAAATGGATCTCGCCGAGTTGATCAATTGCAAGAATGATGACACACTCCGAGTGGTTGCGTTGTGGGGCACAAGTATTAGTGAACTGGAGGAGACATCCATCATCAAGAGTGCTTATGAAGATCCCATGATACACAAGAATTTTGATTGCTGTGCTTGGATCACATTGGTGTACCCTTTCAATCAGACGAATTTCATTCAAAGCATTGTTAGGCAAATCTATGAAAATTCTCTACAAGAGACAGGAGAAGAAGGAAAAACAACTATTGGGGTCCAAGTTTTGAAGCTGATGACAACAACAAAAGAAGATGGTTTGGCTCATGTGTTCAGGAGATTCTTGATTAAGAGGGCGGAGAAAGATAGCTTGGTTTATGAGTTCAAGAGATATTTGAATGATAAGAGTTATCTAATTGTACTCAATGACATACGGACCATTGAAGAGTGGGATTGCATTAAAACATGTTTCCCAAACAACAAGAAAGGAAGCCGAATCATAGTATCAACTGAGCAAGTTGAAGTTGCAAGCTTATGCATAGGAGCAGAGGAAGAAGCTTTAGTGCATAAGAAGTTATTTTCTGATCAATCTTTTTATGCGTTCTACACTAAGGTATTTTAAGTTCTGAAAAAGACTCCTCTTGTTGTTATTTCTGTTAAGGTGTCTTTGCTAATAGTTAAAATAATTAACTACTAGACTTGGACTTGTGTTGTCGCTAAAGTTTTAGGTTAAATAACCATTCTACATAGTTTACTTAAAAATAATTATATGTTTTAATATTTTTCCTGAGAAAAATTTATAGGATTGATTACATTTCACTTATCCTCCAACTGAGATATATAGTAACCTTAATGTGTCAAGGCCGATATACATAATTGACTCCGTTCGATGTTCCCACACCCCCCTCCTCCTTACCCATCACCCTGTTACATGTCCTCTGCCTTAGCCTTCGATCCAATCTAGACCATGCAAATAACTTCAATGGTTACAACTACACCTCATACTCCATTCATATTCTAGCTCAAGTCCTGAACTCTGGCATGGAGTTATCTGGCTTTCTATACTTATCTAGGGGCCACTGGTCAACAACTACGTACTTTTTCCATTGATTATATTCTCTCCATCCTCTTCGACACGAATGGAAGCATGCAAACCATGGGGAAGCCCAAAGTGGGTTACAGCCATGGAGACTGCCACTAGAAAGATGATGTAGGTCATAGCACATAATGAGCAGCCTTGCCATGGTGTCTTTGAGTTGCATAACACTTACCACAAGGTTGCCATGAACATGGTCTTTAGGTTAGGCAATTGACCTTAACCTCGCCATGTTAGCTTACCCCCAAAATTTTGTGTTTGGCAACTAACATATTAGCAAAGATTACCTAAATAACTGTTTAACTAGATTACATGTCTTTTTGAGTTAGTACGCAAGGCCTCCTGTATTGCTCTCCCGAGCGGCACCCCGCGTGGGTGGGGGCGGGGGTGGAAAATCCTACTCTCCTAAAGCCATGACTTTTTTCATACCTCGCTGCCAGCAGCGGCGGCATCGAGTTGCTTAGACACCAAAGGTGGCGAACTTCTGTTACTGGGCTCTAGGGAGGTGCGGTTGCTCGAGCAACAGATTTGGTCTTTGGCCACGCGGAAACAGCCATGGTGGGGGTGGCCAGATACGGTGTTGATGTTGGTTGGCAGTTGCGGGCTGGGCGAGGGAGGCATATTTTGCTTCTTCTCTGTCTGCCCGTAGTGCCCACGGCTTGAAGCTCTTGTGGCCTTGGGTAGGCTGCACATGCTGCAGGGACATTGCCAAGTCATTCGCACATACGAGGTGGGCGGCAGATCTGCCTGGTCCATGGGCAGCGAGGTTCATGCCTCAGGGCCGGCCCTGGGGCATGGGCGGTGGGGCGGCGGCCCAGGGCCTAGGCGGGAGGGGGGCCCATGATGTAGTACATATACATACTAATGCTCAGCAAAAAAATGGTAAAAAAAAGAGATGGGCTTGGGCGCGAGGCCCATGCGATCGATTACGAAGCGTTACGCTAGCGCCAGCGATCGGTACCGGCTGCTCATTTTTTTCCTTCGTCTGGAGTCTGGACGGTTGCTCTCTAATCTCTTCGTCCTGCCTGCCGCTTGCCGTCTCGGCCGCCGCCGGCTTGCCGCTGCGCGCGCCGTATAGCAGTCCGGTAACCCAAAGTCTGCAACGAGCCAACGAGGTAATCCATGATCCATTCCATCCGTCAGTTTCTTCAGCCCGCATATGTATCCATGATCCATCCATGTTCCTGATGACCTAATCCATCCCCCCAGATCCCAATTTGACAATTTCAGTAGTATGTACGTATTCAACTATCCACATGTATGTCTAGGGTTCCAATCATCCGATTATAAATTCTTAATTCTTTGTACCCTCTTTTCTTCATGATTTTCGGACATTGTCCTGCCATGTTGCCTAAGAAGAAGATGTTGGTGCTGAAAAAAGGAGAAGAAAAAAAGAAAGTATTATTGCATCAAGAAACGTCCGAAGAAACTTTTTTTGAAGCACTGAAGTATTATTGTTGTCGATGGAGTCAGTTCAATTTGGTTCTTATTTGAGGTAATCATGGCATGTTAGTTTTATTTTGCCATCTTTTTAGTATTATTGTTGTCGATGGAGTCGGTTCAGATTTAGTTATTATTGTACACTATTCATCCAGTGCCTTGAGTAGCATCGACTGATGCCAACCATTGCTTCTCTGCGCTGTACTATCTCCGTCCCTCCTTTATCGGTCCCTATAGTTTGTGTCAAATTTTAACCTTATACATGCATTAATATTTTGTTTGTTAAATTTATTTTTAAAGCTGACAAAAAATATGAAAGAACTAATAAACCAGGACCATGGTAGTAGTATTCGCCGGAAACTTTAGGGCAGCACCATTGGCTTTCTCTGCAACTCCGACTCTGCCACTGATTAGTTTACTGTCAAAACACACGTGTTTAGTAGAGTGACTCTGGGCATTTAGGCTGCTTCCCTACTACTCTATGGCCCTACTTTTTTCTTCCTCACTGGGCACTCCAATCATGGACGGTGATTTGTTAATCTGCAGTCATCACATTTGCATGAAGTTAATTGCTAAAAACCATCACATTTGGGGCATCATTTGCGGAAAACTACCAGGTCACTAATTTTTTGCAAAAATCGCCGCAGATTCGGTAAACATTTTGCAAATAGCACTGATCAGGTGATTTGGTTCATTTGATCACTTTCTAACAAGTGGGACGAGATTGTAAGGAGCTAACTTGGCAAAGTTTTGACAGACACACCCCTAATTCTAAAAAGAAAAAGCAATCAGACCCTCTTCCACTAGTAGAAAACAGGGCTTTGATCACGGCTCAATATACACATTAGTCCTAGTTGCATTACGGACCGGGACTAATATGAGCATTAGTCCTGGTTCGTGCGGCTAAAGGCATTAGTTTCGGTTCAAATGAGCCCTTTAACCTTTAGTCTCGGTTCGTGTCTCAAACCGGGACTAAAGGTCCAATTTTCAAACTCTACCCCCCCCCTCACCTTTTCAGTTTTGTAAAAAGCAAAAGAATGATAAAAACTTCAAAAATTAAAATCCTTCGAGATGTAGTTATGTTACTACATCTATTAGTTAGGAAAATTAAAAAACTTAAATTTGGACATGTTTTGCAAAAAAAGTGTTATGAAAAAGTAAAACGACCATATCTTTTGCATGCGATGTCCAAAAAAACGCATAATATATCAAAAAAATCAGCACGAAAATATGCATCCGATTTTGCAAATTTTTTGAATCCTCAAATTCTAAAAGCAAAAAAAGTTATGCTCAAATTTCAGTTTTTTTGAATTTTGGTTAAATCTGGTCGAACTATGGTCAAATTACTTATTCAAGAAGTATTAGTCGTACTAAATAATTATTCAAGAATATTAGTGTTACTAAAAAATATTCAGTATTTTGAATTTTTGTCAAATCTGGTCAAACTGTGGTCAAACTATGGTCAAACTACTTATTCAATAAATATTAGTGTTATAATTATTGTTTTTTAGAATAATAGTTTCAAACTCAAACAGTGAAACGTGTGACTTCATGCTTAAGCTAAACTCCTGAGGGTTAATAGGATTGACATCTTACTAATGTCAGGAAAACAACAAGTGCAGACTTGAAAACGAGCGGGAATAGAACCCGGAAGTTAAGCGTGCTCGGGCTAGAGTAGTTAGAGGATGAGTGTCCGGTCGCGAAGTTAGATGATTTGGAATGATGAGGGATGATTAGAGATTAGAGGTTAAATTGAGCAGTGATGAGTGGTAATTAGAGATTAAATTGTAAAATAATTCAGAAATTTGAAAATCGAGAAAAAAAACCTTTAGTCCCGGTTGGTGTTACCAAGAGGGTCATTTGGTGGAGTTCCAGACAGCGGCCACGTGGAGGGCCTTTAGTCCCGGTTCAATAAGAACCGGGACTAAAGGGAGGTGGCTTTAGTACCGACCCTTTAGTCCCAGTTAAAGGCCCTCTAGAACCGGGACAAATGGGTATTTTTCTACTAGTGCTCCCCCCTGCCTCGATCCCGTATGGACCGGGAGAGGCCCCGAGCAGCCCAACCCCTGCGCCAATCCGGCGACCTCGCCGCAGACGACAAGCACGCCGGCGACCACCGATGCCCCGCCATCATCCTCCTCCCATTTCTTCCCTTCTCCTCCGTGATGACCTGCACCTCGCCCCTGATAACCCACAAGTATAGGGGATCGTAACAGTTTCCGAGGGTAGAGTATTCAACCCAAATTTGTTGTTTCGACACAAGGGGAGCCAAAGAATATTCTCAAGTATTAGCAGCTGAGTTGTCAATTCAACCACACCTGGAAACTTAGTATCTGCAGCAAAGTGTTTAGTAGCAAAGTAATATGATAATGGTGGTAACGGTAACAAAAGTAAAGACAACAAAAGTAATGCTTTTGGTATTTTGTAGTGATTGTAACAGTAGCAATGGAAAAGTAAATAAGCGAGAACCAGTATATGGAAAACTCGTAGGCACCGGATTAGTGATGGATAATTATGCCGGATGAGGTTCGTCATGTAACAGTCATAACATAGGGTGACACAGAACTAGCTCCAGTTCATCAATGTAATGTAGGCATGTATTCCGTATATAGTCATACGTGCTTATGGAAAAGAACTTGCATGCCATCTTTTGTCCTACCCTCCCGTGGCAGCGGGGTCCTATTGGAAACTAAGGGATATTAAGGCCTCCTTTTAATAGAGAACCAGAACAAAGCATTAGCACATAGTGAATACATGAACTCCTCAAACTATGGTCATCACCGGGAGTGGTCCCGATTATTGTCACTTCGGGGTTGCCGGATCATAACACATAGTAGGTGACTATAGACTTGCAAGATAGGATCAAGAACACACATATATTCATGAAAACATAATAGGTTCAGATCTGATGTCAGGACCCCGACTCAATGCCACATCGATCTAGCATGTAACACCTCATATCACTTTGCGGCCTCACGCACGGTATCCCCACGGGTGTCGCCTTACCTTTGCCCGGGACCGTTTGCGCCTTTTGGCACACGTATATGATAGTGTCGCTAGCATCCATATGATAAGGAGCCCGGGCTGACATGGCTAGTCGTAAACCCAAAGTGGCACAAACTTACAGGGACAGGCATCCATGACCCAGCATCGAACGTGTTGGTCATCAGCGAGTGAATACAGGCTGTAGCACTGGGCTAGCAGGACTCCGGTGAACCGGGCTGTAGCGGGCTAGCAGGACTCCGGTATTCATCGCGTGACATTTCCCCGAAGGGACAGACACATGAACGAAGAAGGACACATGCCGGCCAGCCTAAGTGTTCCGGAGCAGTAGCAAGCTACCATGGCTCGGTGGAAACACTAGGAGACATTTCCCGGTAAGAGAGGCTACTAAGGATAAACAACTAGATAGTCAGATCCCACACATACCAAGCATTTCAATAACATACACACAATATGCTCGATATGTGCAAATACAACATGGCATCACAACATGACTCTACGACTCAAGTATTTTATTCAATAGGCTCCGAGGAGCGAGATATTACAAACATGGGTCTCTCGACCCAGCATTCAGAGCATACAAGGCAAAGCACAAGCGGAAGCTTAACATGTCTGAGTACAGACATCTACAAATGAAAAAGGCTGAGAAGCCTGACTATCTACCAGATCCTGCCGAGGGCACAAGATCGTAGCTGAGGTAACAAGCTAAACGTCGAAGTCCACGTGGAACTACTAGCGAGACTGAAGTCTCTCTGCAAAAACATAAAATAGGCAAACGTGAGTACAAATGTACCCAGCAAGACTTACATCAGAACTATCTACATATGCATCATTATCAACAAAGGGGATGGTGGGGTTTAACTGCAGCAAGCCAGCTTTGACTCGGTGGCTATCCTGAACTACGACTGCACGTAACTCTTTGAGGTGGCGCACACGAGTCCACATATTCACCATATCAATACACCACTATGGATCCGCCCCCGTCTCCCTACGAGAATGCCATCCATAGCACTCACGCTTATCTTGCGCATTTTAGAGTATCCACTTTCACTTGTCTATGAACTGTACAAGGGGTCCAAGTTTCCATATCCGAGGAATCCGGCTATTCGAATAGATAATGATAACCCTGCAGGGGTGTACTTCTTCACACACGCTCTCGCCACTTATCGCCCTGTACACGTCATGTACCTCGGCAACCTTCAAGCGGAAGCCGGGCGAGGGAGTCGGCCACGACCTACCTAAACACTCAAGTCTCTCGTCCAGGTTTATCGCCTATTCGGGTTCCATCTGCAAGGAGATCCGGCCGGGGTGTCGCTCACGGCCCCAAACGATGTGAGCAGGGTTCCCAAGCCCACCTCGACGGGTGGATCTACGCTTGGTACACCGTGCCACGGTGCCTAGTCTGTCCCAAGCCCACATGTACCGGGTGCCACTTGGTAGACTACTAGCACTACCTACAAACACCAGAAACTAGTTGCAACTCCTGGACAGAGAACAAGGGTGCTTAAGAAGCCGAGAGGGCTTGGAGCGCCCGGAGCCCAATGTGTGGTAGTAGCTGTTCATGGATCACAAACACAGAACTCAGTTCCTGAGGACGGCTGCGATGAGACAACCCACCATGTACTCCTACATGGCCTCTCACCGCTACCTTTACCAAATCGTGTTCACACGCTTAGCTCACACACCGTAGGACATGTTCACACACCTCTGATTCATCCCGGATGAATCAGACCTGACACAACGCTAAGCAATAGCAGGCATGACAATCAAGCATGAATGAGTAGGCACATCCGGGCTCAAACAACTCCTACTCATGCTAGTGGGTTTCATCTATTTACTGTGGCAATGACAGGTCATGCAGAGGATAAAGGGGTTCAGCTACCGCAGCATGTAACAGTTGAATCGTTGTTTTCCTAATGCAGTAAAAGAGAGCAGAGCGAGAGAGTGGGTTTGTATCGGAATGAACAAGGGGGTTTTGCTTGCCTGGCACTTCTGAAGATAGTATAGCTCTTCATCGGTGTCATCGATCACATCGCCGGAACCACGTCTATCGAGAGGGGACAATTACCGGCAAAAAGGAAAAACACAATCAATGCAATGCGACAATATGATGCATGAATGTGACATGGCAATATGATGTGATTTGAGCTAATGTAACTAGCATCAAGTTAAATGGAGTTGGTTTGAATCCAAGATTCAAATTCAAACTCCACATGTGGTTATTTAAATGCCATTAACATGTTTTCAGTTATACAGCAGGTATAACTTAGTTTGTCATGCATGAAAATGGTACAGATGGATAGATTGCATTTTTCTGATCATTTTTCATATATAAATCTTTTCAATCTGAGCTACGGTTGAATTTATATGAATTTTAGAAGTTTGCAACATTTTCTGGAATTTCCTATTTAAGAATAAATCCAGAAAATAGCTTATTGCGTCAGCATGACATCACCCTGATGTCAGCAGGTCAACTGGGTCGGTTCAGGTCAAACCTGACCAGTGGGGCCCACTGGTCAGTGACTCAATTGGTTAACTGGGTTGATTAGGGTTAAACTAATACTAACGAAAATGTCAGCAGGGCTGGGCCCACATGTCAGTGGCTTAATTAATTAACTAAATTAATTAGTGTTAACTAATCTAACACCTAAACTAACAGGGCAATTAGCACTAATTAAAATCCTACACTAATTCAGTCAAAGGCCGGCCCCACATGTCATGGACACAGGGGGGGTCCCGCCGTGGTCAAAGTGGGTCAAACCCACCGGCGTTTAGCCGCCGGCGACAGCAGACGCGGCGGGGCACTCGGGAACGGGCTGCGGTGCCCCGTTCGTAGCGGGGTTGGGCTCATTGGAACGTCCGCGACGCGGCGCGTCCAGCGGTGGCTGTGGCCGCGGCTGGGGTGGCCGGTAGCGGCAACTACGGAGAGCGAGGCGGCGGCCGGAGCTCGGCCATGTGCGGGGTTGGGGCTGCGGCGTGCAAACGCAGAAGCTGAGGCGCTAGCGAGGCACTATGAGATGCGGCGAGCAAGTTAGGCACGCCAGGGTGACCAAATGGTCACCGGAGCTACGCCGGCGACGAGGCCAGGCGGCGGCGCGATTCGGTCGGCAAGGGGGCGATGGCTACAGGGCGTAAATGATCTCGGGGAGAGGGGGTTACGACGCGGAAACTCACGGTGGTTGCAGTGGTCGTCGAAGTGGGCTCGGGGAAGACTTGACGGCGTCGGAATCCCGGCGGCGATCTCCTGTGGCCGAGGAAGAAGACGAGGTCGAGGACGATGCGTCGGGGCTCTTCCGGTTGCGAGAGCCTGCGGAGAGGATGAGGGAGGCACTGCGGAGCTCGGGAGCGCGTCGGGGAGGAGAGGGGGAGGCTCTGGTCGCGGTGGTGCTCGTCGGCGGTGACGAGCTCGCTCGGTTCGGGAGAGAGAGCGAAAGAGGCGAGGCAGGGAGAGAGGGGAGCGGTTGAGGGGGTCCAGGGGGGCTGCGTGGCGTCGCGGAAAACGTCCAGGGCGACGAGGGGATAGCCAGGCAGGCAGCTGCCGGCGTGGCATGCCGCGGCGCCGTGGCTAGCTTCTCCTCTGCCTTCTGGCAGGAGGAAGAAGACGCCCCTGCCCTCGGTGGGCCGGCCAGGTGGCTGGGCTGCCAGGTGGGCTGGGCCTGCTGGAGGAGCTGGGCCAGGCTACAGGGAGGCCTGGTGAGGTTTCTACCCCTTTTTTTAGTTTAGTTTCTGTTTTCTATTTATTTGTTCTGTTTTGA
This sequence comes from Triticum aestivum, assembly GCF_018294505.1. Lineage (NCBI taxonomy): Eukaryota > Viridiplantae > Streptophyta > Magnoliopsida > Poales > Poaceae > Triticum > Triticum aestivum. The sequence goes on along the minus strand of NC_057801.1, from coordinate 834,092,133 downwards.
TTTAGTTTAGCACTAAATCATTTTTATATAGTTCTGAGAATATTTTTGGGCACTCTCTGAATTAATCTGGTGTCCCTCAACATTTCTCAGAATATTTGGAGCTGTCAAAATATTTATAGCAATGTTTTGGAGCCCCAATCAAATACAATATGTGTTGAGGTAAAATCCAAGATGGCTAGGAAAAATGTGCATCACCTCTAGTTGCTGTTTCTAGCATTTCCAAAAATCATGAACATTTTTCTAAGACCATTTTGGGTTTTTGGAATTTATTTTAGCTGAACCTATTTGATTTCTCTTAGGTGCTAGGGTTTGAGTCAATCCCAATTTCAAATTTAAAAGCAATTTAAACATGATGCAACACATGACTAGCTACCTCAGAGCAGGCCAGAACTAGGGATGTGACAACTCACCCCCACTAAACAAGAATCTCGTCCCGAGATTCAAGACGTGAGGTAAGAGGAAAGGGGGTCACAAAGCTATCACAATCTTCATGATCCATTTGCCCTTCAAATGAACGTTGATTCAATCACCATCTTTGTGTTGTCGTCTTGCTCTGCGAACTCCAGCCAACATAACAACGAGAGGAGAAGGAGACTCTTGAAGGATAGATCTTCTCGAAGATCGGACAACTTAGGATCAACTCATGAAATGAGACATAGCAACATCACTCGAGCTGAGACATGAAACACACATCTAGAGGGATGGAGTGGAACAAATAATGAGGGTTCACTAGGTAGACAACAATTCCACGCTTAAAAGGGTGGTGAACGGTTGTCAACGTAGCGAGGATTTGAGTTGCCATGATACCATAACGAGACATCCTAAGGAAGGTGATTCACAGGAATATTCCCTTAAGTGGCAAAAATAATTACCTTTGATTCAGCGATCATTGAAACTCTTAATACCAACCCAAGGCAAACATCATTGATCATTAGAGGGAGTTCGAAAGAATGACATACTCGGACTAGAATGGATGAGGTGGACTACCTTGCTAAAGACAACACAATGGATGATTTTAGTAACTGGGGAGAAGCTCAACAGTAGAGAGTGAATCCACTGTTGGATTGGTTATAGCATAACCGAGGAAACTGAGAGCACTATGCAATTAATGCCGACAATAAAACCTAGAGCTTGAGCGTGCTCTCAAGAACTTGAGCATTTCCATAATCATCAAGGTTTTATCAACATCCGTGTCAAGGATCCTGGCAACACAACATACTACCATGACGACTAGTGATGGATGATGCAGATGCAAAGGAAGATAACACTTTCTTAGATTTCACCTTAGCGAGGCCAAGGGGACGAAATCTGGATGATCGACCGAGAGACATTTAGCACTCTACTTCTAATGTTCTCCTTGATGTACTAGCGTATCCCATTCATTGAAATGGTCTGGTATCTAGAACATCAAGTAAAGGTCGGACTTCGGAAACACAAAAATCATAAGGCGCAGCTAGGGGGTAAATCCTACGAAGTCCTTATGGGGAGGTGGCCAACTTCTTCAATCAAGATACTACAATATTAGGTCTTCCGGAGGGGTGTGTTGGCCACGATATCCACCTTACCGGTTATCGCGAGACCGATATTATAGTTCTTGGGAAATGTCCCAACCATCATATCTGCCTGAGATTCAGATCTGGTTGGTGTCAGAGCAATCCAGACTTGTCAAGTCTAGAAAGAAAAATGAAAGTTTGCAACACAAATCGACGAGATGACGTTGCGAGATTCTCGGGGGATGAACTACGATAGTAAGCTCCAAAACATGAGCTGGTTCTGCTAATAGTATGTGAACATGCTGTCCCAGACAAGCATGACCACACAGTAGTCTTATAATAAAACACTACTGAGTTCAGGTTGGGAACCATCATCGGGGATATCGAAGTCTTGTGCATTACCATGGATTAGCACTTAACTCCTTTTCCTGAACAAATCAGTTAGTGGCTTGGTGTGCTAAGGAATCCATCTGGAGTGGAGGTAATTAATCTACAAACCATATAATACATTCGCACATGCATAACTGACTTGGGATGGTACCAGAGGAAACAAAACCAATCTTTCTCGAACTCACGGTGGCAACTTGCACCAAATGCACGTGAATCAGAGAAAGTCACTTCTTTCATCCAACATATTCTTCACAAATGGGACATGAAGATAATGCTAATAAAAGTTTCCAACACTAGGTTTATGTTCAACATGAGTCATGGGGGAGACAAAATGCTGCTGATGGGTTTCAACAACAACTCATCGGAATTTCCATATCACTGGACTTCCACCATCATGTGAACACGGGGATAGCATTGGTCAGACCAAACGATGTAATGGTGTATGCTCGAGGGATCAACCACGAGTAAGACAACATTACGGACATCGTTGGTTCTGATTTGATTTGACGATAGCCCATACTCAAATCAAAGATTGGGTAAGACGTCCATAAACTGATCACGGGGGTCAATAGATGAAAATACCATCTTTCTTCAGCACACATACAAGATATCCCTTTGGAATGAACTGAGTCAGACAAGCTATTATCTTCCAACTCTCCAAGTTGTTGTTTAGCTTAACCAACTAGCTCAGGGGTATCAACACAGATTCTTGGAGAAAGGGTGGTTTCGAAAACCAACTTGATCACGAGCTCAACATAGCGGTCAGGTGACAACCTGGTAATACTTCCGAGAAGATATTCGGAACATCACGAACCACCGATATGTTACTAAGCTCGAGAACAATCTTGCTTTTCAGGGCAAGACAATATAATCAATAGAGTGAAGATTTGAAATAATCCTAACTCATCGATCGAGGAGTGCATCAGGAGAATGGACTAGGTAGCACGATCAATCTTAGAATGATGATTCAATAACCAACATGCTAAGAATGAAATTATTGTCCTTTAACTACCAAGCAACAGAGTTGCTAGGAGTACTGAGTTCACACATCACGATTCACTTGTCGGCATTCTGGTTACAATAACACGGGAACCGAGGAATGAACAATGATGGCAAGAAGTATTACTGCGTCAAGAATTCATAAGAGGTGGTGCAATTCTCATGAAAATCCTGACATAAAGAGGGTAACACTTCAAGGTAGAACAGAACAAAAGCTGGATTGGCATTTTGATCTGCGGAATACAACTACTTTGACCCAATCCTGGAAATGGACAAGGTACTGGAGTTCGTTTCTCCTAGTCATTCTGAATAGAATGGCTTGACGGACCACAAGAATAATAGGCACCGATGAACGAATGCACGCATACTCTTGACTATCAATTGATAGACGAGGGTCGGAATATAATTAAAGAGGGACAACCCAAGAGAACATATGATTTTCTGAGTTGTGGATGCATAGAGTAATATGTCGAGCGAAGCTCAACATTTCTTCTGGGTAACCCATGCGGAAAGGGTAGAACTAGCAGATTCACAATTATGAATGGAGAACTCCTCAAGAGTACTCTGACTGTGATCCTTCGGTTCAGCGAGGAACTTCTACCATAAGCGGTTCATAGTATTTGGAAGGAGGAAATACCACGGACCTCGAGGACTAATGCAAAGGTTACTAATATCCTAAAGGAACGAGCAAACACTATCAACATGAAGTAAGTAGGGTGAATATCGGGTTCAAAACCCACGAGTAGGATACCTACTAAATAAATTGCATCACGGGATGCTTTCGGGAGTAAAGGCCAGAATCATCACACTGGGACGCAAATCATGGCTAGATTACTAGATGATCCCCTAAGACACCTAGGGTCATAATAATAATTCCAACATATATGTCGAGGCAATAGAATACCTCAACTCAGCAATTAGTGTGATTAACCTGGCCCCAAGGAACATCAAGACCAGAGGGAAAGGATTTGCAAGTGCATCAGATTGTTTAGAAACCTGGGATGACTCGGACAGCATAACGGCTGTAAATGCTCAAAAGAATTTTAGACATGCTACAAAAATGGTGGCATAACCACTCAGAAGCACAATATCAAGGTTTTGAGACCAGCTATGAACATACATAAGTAGTAAAAGCTGAACTTAGATTTTAAACTATCAATTCTATAAGTCTACGGATTAGTAACACGTGATCCTAATAGAAGAAGGAGAGAGCCTAGTTCCTTAACCCCGTAGGAAAAGATAAGATGACTCAGATCAGAAGGGCATAGGTAAAGGAGTAAAAAGAGCCTTACGTTCCATCCCACAATCAATTCCCTTACATAACTAAAGCATTTCTAGACACAACTTCGACCGGTTTGGCTTGGTAATCCTACAGGCAGTCAAGCTCTGATACCAAAGCTGTCAGGACCCCGACTCAATGCCACATCGATCTAGCATGTAACACCTCATATCACTTTGCGGCCTCACGCACGGTATCCCCACGGGTGTCGCCTTACCTTTGCCCGGGACCGTTTGCGCCTTTTGGCACACGTATATGATAGTGTCGCTAGCATCCATATGATAAGGAGCCCGGGCTGACATGGCTAGTCGTAAACCCAAAGTGGCACAAACTTACAGGGATAGGCATCCATGACCCAGCATCGAACGTGTCGGTCATCAGCGAGTGAATCCAGGCTGTAGCACTAGGCTAGCAGGACTCCGGTGAACCGGGCTGTAGCGGGCTAGCAGGACTCCGGTATTCATCGCGTGACATTTCCCCGAAGGGACAGACACAGGAACGAAGAAGGACACATGCCGGCCAGCCTAAGTGTTCCGGAGCAGTAGCAAGCTACCATGGCTCGGTGGAAACACTAGGAGACATTTCCCGGTAAGAGAGGCTACTAAGGATAAACAACTAGATAGTCAGATCCCACACATACCAAGCATTTCAATAACATACACACAATATGCTCGATATATGCAAATACAACATGGCATCACAACATGACTCTACGACTCAAGTATTTTATTCAATAGGCTCCGAGGAGCGAGATATTACAAACATGGGTCTCTCGACCCAGCATTCAGAGCATACAAGGCAAAGCACAAGCGGAAGCTTAACATGTCTGAGTACAGACATCTACAAATGAAAAAGGCTGAGAAGCCTGACTATCTACCAGATCCTGCCGAGGGCACAAGATCGTAGCTGAGGTAACAAGCTAAACGTCGAAGTCCACGTGGAACTACTAGCGAGACTGAAGTTTCTCTGCAAAAACATAAAATAGGCAAACGTGAGTACAAATGTACCCAGCAAGACTTACATCAGAACTATCTACATATGCATCATTATCAACAAAGGGGATGGTGGGGTTTAACTGCAGCAAGCCAGCTTTGACTCGGTGGCTATCCTGAACTACGACTGCAAGTAACTCTTTTGAGGTGGCGCACACGAGTCCACATATTCACCATATCAATACACCACTATGGATCCGCCCCCGTCTCCCTACGAGAATGCCATCCATAGCACTCACGCTTATCTTGCGCATTTTAGAGTATCCACTTTCACTTGTCTATGAACTGTACAAGGGGTCCAAGTTTCCATATCCGAGGAATCCGGCTATTCGAATAGATAATGATAACCCTGCAGGGGTGTACTTCTTCACACACGCTCTCGCCACTTATCGCCCTGTACACGTCATGTACCTCGGCAACCTTCAAGCGGAAGCCGGGCGAGGGAGTCGGCCACGACCTACCTAAACACTCAAGTCTCTCGTCCAGGTTTATCGCCTATTCGGGTTCCATCTGCAAGGAGATCCGGCCGGGGTGTCGCTCACGGCCCCAAACGATGTGAGCAGGGTTCCCAAGCCCACCTCGACGGGTGGATCTACGCTTGGTACACCGTGCCACGGTGCCTAGTCTGTCCCAAGCCCACCTGTACCGGGTGCCACTTGGTAGACTACTAGCACTACCTACAAACACCAGAAACTAGTTGCAACTCCTGGATAGAGAACAAGGGTGCTTAAGAAGCCGAGAGGGCTTGGAGCGCCCGGAGCCCAATGTGTGGTAGTAGCTGTTCATGGATCACAAACACAGAACTCAGTTCCTGAGGACGGCTGCAATGAGACAACCCACCATGTACTCCTACATGGCCTCTCACCGCTACCTTTACCAAATCGTGTTCACACGCTTAGCTCACACACCGTAGGACATGTTCACACACCTCTGATTCATCCCGGATGAATCAGACCTGACACAACGCTAAGCAATAGCAGGCATGACAATCAAGCATGAATGAGTAGGCACATCTGGGCTCAAACAACTCCTACTCATGCTAGTGGGTTTCATCTATTTACTGTGGCAATGACAGGTCATGCAGAGGATAAAGGGGTTCAGCTACCGCAGCATGTAACAGTTGAATCGTTGTTTTCCTAATGCAGTAAAAGAGAGCAGAGCGAGAGAGTGGGTTTGTATCGGAATGAACAAGGGGTTTTGCTTGCCTGGCACTTCTGAAGATAGTATAGCTCTTCATCGGTGTCATCGATCACATCGCCGGAACCACGTCTATCGAGAGGGGACAATTACCGGCAAAAAGGAAAAACACAATCAATGCAATGCGACAATATGATGCATGAATGTGACATGGCAATATGATGTGATTTGAGCTAATGTAACTAGCAGCAAGTTAAATGGAGTTGGTTTGAATCCAAGATTCAAATTCAAACTCCACATGTGGTTATTTAAATGCCATTAACATGTTTTCAGTTATACAGCAGGTATAACTTAGTTTGTCATGCATGAAAATGGTACAGATGGATAGATTGCATTTTTCTGATCATTTTTCATATATAAATCTTTTCAATCTGAGCTACGGTTGAATTTATATGAATTTTAGAAGTTTGCAACATTTTCTGGAATTTCCTATTTAAGAATAAATCCAGAAAATAGCTTATTGCGTCAGCATGACATCACCCTGATGTCAGCAGGTCAACTGGGTCGGTTCAGGTCAAACCTGACCAGTGGGGCCCACTGGTCAGTGACTCAGTTGGTTAACTGGGTTGATTAGGGTTAAACTAATACTAACGAAAATGTCAGCAGGGCTGGGCCCACATGTCAGTGGCTTAATTAATTAACTAAATTAATTAGTGTTAACTAATCTAACACCTAAACTAACAGGGCAATTAGCACTAATTAAAATCCTACACTAATTCAGTCAAAGGCCGGCCCCACATGTCATGGACACGGGGGGGGGGGGGGTCCCGCCGTGGTCAAAGTGGGTCAAACCCACCGGCGTTTAGCCGCCGGCGACAGCAGACGCGGCGGGGCACTCGGGAACGGGCTGTGGTGCCCCGTTCGTAGCGGGGTTGGGCTCATTGGAACGTCCGCGACGCGGCGCGTCCAGCGGTGGCTGTGGCCGCGGCTGGGGTGGCCGGTAGCGGCAACTACGGCGAGCGAGGCGGCGGCCGGAGCTCGGCCATGTGCGGGCTTGGGGCTGCGGCGTGCAAACGCAGAAGCTGAGGCGCTAGCGAGGCACTATGAGATGCGGCGAGCAAGTTAGGCACGCCAGGGTGACCAAATGGTCACCGGAGCTACGCCGGCGACGAGGCCAGGCGGCGGCGCGATTCGGTCGGCAAGGGGGCGATGGCTACAGGGCGTAAATGATCTCGGGGAGAGGGGGTTACGACGCGGAAACTCACGGTGGTTGCAGTGGTCGTCGAAGTGGGCTCGGGGAAGACTTGACGGCGTCGGAATCCCGGCGGCGATCTCCTGTGGCCGAGGAAGAAGACGAGGTCGAGGACGATGCGTCGGGGCTCTTCCGATTGCGTGAGCCGGCGGAGAGGATGAGGGAGGCACTGCGGAGCTCGGGAGCGCGTCGGGGAGGAGAGGGGGAGGCTCTGGTCGCGGTGGTGCTCGTCAGCGGCGACGAGCTCGCTCGGTTCGGGAGAGAGAGCGAAAGAGGCGAGGCAGGGAGAGAGGGGAGCGGTTGAGGGGGTCCAGGAGGGCTGCGTGGCGTCGCGGAAAACGTCCAGGGCGACGAGGGGATAGCCAGGCAGGCAGCTGCCGGCGTGGCATGCCGCGGCGCCGTGGCTAGCTTCTCCTCTGCCTTCTGGCAGGAGGAAGAAGACGCCCCTGCCCTCGGTGGGCCGGCCAGGTGGCTGGGCTGCCAGGTGGGCTGGGCCTGCTGGAGGAGCTGGGCCAGGCTACAGGGAGGCCTGGTGAGGTTTCTACCCCTTTTTTTAGTTTAGTTTCTGTTTTCTATTTATTTGCTCTGTTTTGATTTAGTTTAGCACTAAATCATTTTTATATAGTTCTGAGAATATTTTTGGGCACTCTCTGAATTAATCCGGTGTCCCTCAACATTTCTCAGAATATTTGGAGCTGTCAAAATATTTATAGCAATGTTTTGGAGCCCCAATCAAATACAATATGTGTTGAGGTAAAATCCAAGATGGCTAGGAAAAATGTGCATCACCTCTAGTTGCTGTTTCTAGCATTTCCAAAAATCATGAACATTTTTCTAAGACCATTTTGGGTTTTTGGAATTTATTTTAGCTGAACCTATTTGATTTCTCTTAGGTGCTAGGGTTTGAGTCAATCCCAATTTCAAATTTAAAAGCAATTTAAACATGATGCAACACATGACTAGCTAACTCAGAGCAGGCCAGAACTAGGGATGTGACATCTGAAATCATGGCACTCGGGCCCTAGTGACAAGCATTAAGCATAGCAACATCAATCTCAGAACATAGTGGATACTAGGGATCAAACCCTAACAAAACTAACTCGATTACATGATAAATCTCATCCAACCCATCACCGTCCAGCAAGCCTACGATGCAATTACTCACGCATGGCGGTGGGCATCATGAAATTGGTGATCGAGGATGGTCGATGATGACGACGGCGACGAATCCCCCTCTCCGGATCCCCGAACGGAGTCCAGATTAGGGCTTGTCGGCGGCTCCGTATCGTAAAACGCGATGATTTCTTCTCTCTGATTTTTTTCTCCCTGAAAGCCAATATATGGAGTTGGAGTTGGCGTCGGAGGGCCATCAGGGGGCCCACGAGATAGGGGGGCGCGCCCAGGGGGGCGCGACCCCCACCCTCGTGAGCAGGGTGTGGGCCCCCTAGTCTTCATATTTGGCGAGGATTTTTTTATTGTTTTTTCTAAGGTGTTCCGTGGAGTTTCAGGTCATTCCGACAACTTTTATTTTCTGCACATAAAACAACACCATGGCAATTCTGCAGAAAACAGCGTCAGTCCGGGTTAGTTCCATTCAAATCATACAAGTTAGATTCCAAAACAAGGGCAAAAGTGTTTGGAAAAGTAGATAAGACAGAGACGTATCAACTCCCCCAAGCTTAAACCCTTGCTTGTCCTCAAGCAATTCAGTTGACAAACTGAAAGAGAAAAAGAAAAACTTTTACAAACTCTGTTTGCTCTTGTTGTTGTAAACATGAAAAGCCAGCATTCAAGTTTCAGCAAATAATATGAACTAACCATACTAACAATAACACGTAGGTGTCACAATTACTCATATCAATAGCATAATCAGCTAGCGAGCCATAATAATAAAACTCGGATGACAACACTTTCTCAAAATAATCATAACATGATATAACAAAATGGTATCTCGCTAGCCCTTTCTGAGACCGCAAAACATAAATGCAGAGCACCTTTAAAGATCAAGGACTGACTAAACATTGTAATTCATGATAAAAGAGATCCAGTCAAGCCATACCCAATATAAACCAACTATAATGAATGCAAACGACAGTGTGCTCTCATCGGGTGCTTTTTGATAAGAAGGGTGATGGCTCAACATAAAAGTAAATGGATAGGCCCTTCGCAGAGGGAAGCAGGGATTTGTAGAGGTGCCAAAGCTCGGTTTTGAAATAGAGATAAATTATATTTTGAGCGGCATACTTTCATTGTCAACATAACAACTAAAAGACGACGATATCTTCCATGCCAAACAGATTATAGGCGGTTCACAAACAGAATGGTAAAGTTTATACTCCCCCTCCTTCACAAGCATCAATCCATGGCTTGCTTGAAACAACGAGTGCCTCCAACATTCAACGGGTCCCTGGGGGAGTTTTGTTTGCAGTTATTTTGATTTAGTTTGCATAAAGCATGGGACTGGGCATCCCGGTTACCAGCCATTTTCTCGTGAATGAGGAGCGGAGTCCACTCCTCTTGAGACCCGCCTAACACGGAAGATAAGGGCAGCTCTAGTTGACATATGAGCTATTCGAGCATGCAAAACAGAATGTTTATTTGAAGGTTTAGAGTTTGGCACATACAAATTTACTTGGAACGGCAGGTAAATACCGCATATAGGTAGGTATAGTGGACTCTGGAACAACTTTGGGGTTTAAGGAGTTGGATGCACAAGCAGTATTCCCGCTTAGTACAGGTGAAGGCTAGCAAAAGACTGGGAAGCGACCAACTGAGAGAGCGACAACAGTCGTAAGCATGCATTAAAATTAATTTACACCAAATACAAGCATGAGTAGGATATAATCCACCATGAACATAAATATCATTAAGGCTATGTTGATTTGATTCAACTACATGCGTGAACATGTGCTAAGTCGAGTCACTCAATTCATTTAAAGGAGGATACCATCCCATCATACCACATCATAATCATTCTAATAGCATGTTTGCACGCAAGGTAAACCATTATAACTCATAGCTAATCAAGCATGGCACAAGCAACTATAATCTCTAAATGTCATTGCAAATATGTTCACTTCATAATAGTTGACTCAGGAACGATGAATCATCATATTTACAAAAACAAGAGAGGTCGAGTTCATACCAGCTTTTCTCATCCCAATAAGTCCATCATATATCATCATTATTGCCTTTCACTTGCATGACCGAACGATGTGTATAATAATAAGAGTGCACGTGCATCGGACTAAGCTGGAATCTGCAAGAATTCAACTCAAGAGAGAAGACAAGTAATATGGGCTCTAAGTTAAATAAATAATCATGCATATAAGAGCCACTAAGCACTTTCAATATGGTCTTCTCGACCCCCAAAAGAAAGAAAAGAAAATAAAAACTATTTACACGGGAAAGCTCCCAACAAGTAAAAGAAGAATGAGAAATATTTTTGGGTTTTTATTTTTAATTCTACTACAAGCATGGAAAGTAAACTAACTAAATTTTTTTGGTTTTTCTTAAGGTTTATCAAACACACAAGAAGAAAGCAGGAAAAGGAAAATAAACTAGCATGGATATTACAGTGAAAGAGTATGAGCACCGACATCTAGCAATGAGTGTGTGTGTGTGTGTGAACATGAATGTAATGTCGGTGGTAAATACGTACTCCCCCAAGCTTAGGCTTTTGGCCTAAGTTGGTCTATTGCCAGGGATAGCCTGGCGGATACCCGAAGGTGTAGCTAGGGTCGTACTGTGATGCAGCGGCTATCGCCGCCTGAACTGTAGCGTGATATCGAGCAGCCTCCGCTCTCCTCTCGTACTTATCTGCCTCCTCTCTGGTAATAATATATCTTCCTTTTGTCTGAAAACCAAAGAAGGCAGGAGTAGGAAGAGCAATATGGACTACATGACGTTTGTTAAAGATTAGTCAATACTGGAGAGGTGGTTCAGTCCTCTCAACAAACTGGTGGGAAACCATAGAATCAAAATCCAAATAAGAAGGGGGTAACTCCATATCACCCTCACGAATATCTATCTCAAGAAAATTAGCTAAGCGGGTTGCAAAAATTCCTCCAAAGAAATCTCCGTTATGTCTATTCAGATGCAACCTACGAGCTACAATGGCTCCCATATGATAAGATTGGTCTCCTAACACAGCACTCCTGAGAATGCTGAGATCAGGGACACACATGTGACATGCTTCATCCTTTGCATTTATGCATCTACCTATGAAGAGAGCAAAATAATGTATAGCAGGAAAGTGAACGCTCCCTATAGTGGCTTGTGTTATATCTCTAGATTCCCCCACAGTTATTCTAGCAAGAAAGTCTCTATATTCAGATTTAGGGGGATCCCTGACATTACCCCAAGATGGAAGTTGGCAAGCAGAAGTAAAATCCTCTAAGTCCATGGTATCAAATTTGTCATAAAGGTCAAACATGACTGAAGGAGAATTACGCGAAGATGAAAACTCAAACCTCCTCACAAATGAACTTGTGAGATCATGATACTGGGGGCATTTGTCAGCTTCAAAGTCCTCAAGACCGGCGTTACGCAAATATGCGCTAAATTCTTCTTTGATTCCCACTTGATTCATAAAATTTTCCGAAGGCCATTCACAGGGCCTCACAGGAGCGTCTCTTGGTGGTTCCTCGTCAGCATCACATATTGCAAGCCTGGGACCTTGCTTCCTTGAAGAAACACCTTGGAACATCCTCCTAAACATATTGTTTCTTCTGAAAAATTTCTGAAATTTTTAGTAACTTCAAATAAAAGTGAACCAACTTCAATAAAATTGATAGCAACAACTCCCATAAGTGCCTGGGGCCTATATCAAGCATTAGAACTACTTGGAACCATATAAATTTGACATGCAAGCTCAAGAACATGGTCACCTATGCAGCACAAATTTGCAATGAATAAAGCACTAGAACAAAAACTAATTGGACCAATGGAGGAGTCACATACCAAGGAACAATCTCCCCAAGCAGTTTTGCGAGAGGTGCTTTGAGCAAGGAGATCGAAAATCACAGCAACGGGGGCTGGAACTCGTGCTTGAGTTGGTTTTTCGTGTTGTGTGAGGAAGAGGAAGAAGATGGGTGCAGGGATAAGTAGAGGAGGGCCACCGTGGGCCCACGAGGCAGGGGGCGCGCCTAGGGAGGTAGGGCGCGCCCTCCACCCTCGTGACCAGGTGGCAGCTCCCCCTGTGGTAATTTTTGCATAGTAAATCCTCAAATATTCCCGAAAAAATCATATTAAATTTGCATGGCATTCTGAGGACTTTTATTTTCGGGATATTTTTATATTGCACGGATAAGTCAGGAGACAGACAGAAAAATGCTATCTTACTTTATTTCTACTAAATAACAGAAAATATAAAAAGGGTACAGAAGGTTGTGCTTCTAGTTTCATCCATCTCGTGATCCTCAAAATGAACCTACTAACAAGGTTGATCAAGTCTTGTTAACAAACTCATTCCGAATAATCACGGAACCGAAGAAATTTCGAATAACACTAAGTTACCTCAACGGGGATATGAAAAACCCCAACAATAAGAATATCATACTTTTTCTTGACAGTAGGGAGAGGAAATTCAAAACTTCCAAATATAGTCGATGGGATTTTTCCAATAGAGTTGATACTATAAACTTGAGGTTGTTTCCTCGGAAAATGTACCGTGTGCTCATTGCCATTAGCATGAAAAGTGACATTGCATTTGTTGCAATCAATAACAGCCCCTGCAGTATTAAGGAAAGGTCTTCCAAGAATAATAGACATACTATCATCCTCGGGATTATCAAGAATAACAAAGTTCGTTAAAATAGTAACGTTTGCAACCACAACAGGCACATCCTCACAAATACCGACAGGTATAGCAGTTGATTTATCAGCCATTTGCAAAGATATTTCAGTAGGTGTCAGCTTATTCAAATCAAGTCTACGATATAAAGAGAGAGGCATAACACTGACACCGGCTCCAAGATCACATAAAGCAGTTTTAACATAATTTCTCTTAATGGAGCATGGTATAGTAGGTACTCCTGGATCTCCAAGTTTCTTTGGTATTCCACCCTTAAGAGTATAATTAGCAAGCATGGTGGAAATTTCAGCTTCAGGTATCTTTCTTTTATTAGTAATGATATCATTCATATACTTAGCATAAGGATTTGTTTTGAGCACATCAGTTAATCGCATACGCAAAAATATGGGTCTAATCATTTCAGCAAAGCGCTCAAAATCCTCATCATCCTTTTTCTTGGATGGTTTCGGAGGAAAAGGCATGGGTTTCTGAACCCATGGTTCCCTTTCTTTACCATGTTTCCTAGCAACGAAGTCTCTTTTATCATAACGATGATTCCTTGATTGTGGGTTATCAAGATCAACAGCAGGCTCAACTTCTACATCATTATCATTACTAGGTTGAGCATCAACATGAACATTATCATTAACATTATCACTAGGTTCATGTTCATCACCTGATTGTGGTTCAGCATCAGACATAGAGATATCATTTGGATTCTCAGGTGGTTCAGCAATAGGTTCACTAGAAGTTTGCAAAGTCCTATCATTTTTCTTTTTCTTACTCTTAGAAGAACTAGCTACATCAATATTATTTCTCTGAGAATCTTGCTCGATTCTCTTAGGGTGGCCTTCAGGATACAAAGGTTCCTGAGTCATTCTACCAGTTCTAGTAGCCACTCTAACAGCATAATCATATTTCTTACTATTCATTTCATCAAGCACTTCTTTCTGAGCTTTAAGTACTTGTTCTACTTGAGTGGTAACCATAGAAGCATGTTTGCTAACAAGTTTAAGTTCACCTCTAATATCAGCCATATAATTAATCACCCAAGCGTTTAATCATAAAGGTATTCTGTTTTAATTGTCTACCAAAATAAGCATTAAAGTCATCTTGCTTAAACATAAAGTCATCAAACTCATCCAAACACTGACTAGCAATTTTCGTAGGAGGTACTTCAGCTTTATCATATCTATAGAGAGAATTTACCTTTACTACCTGTGTCGGGATATCGGGAGGTTCTTCAATAAATAAGTAATTGAGATCATATACTTCTTCAACAGGCGGTAAATTAAGACCATGTATTTATTCAATAGGAGGTAAATTCTTAACATCTTCAACTTTAATACATTTTTCTTTCATAGATTTCTTTGCCTCTTGCATATCTTCGGGACTGAGAAATAAAACACCTCTCTTCTTCGGAGTTGGTTTAGGAATAGGCTCAGTAATTGGCTCTGGAACTGGCTCAGGAGGTGCCCAATTATTTTTATTTGTCAACATATTGTTTAATAGAATTTCAGCTTCATCCGGTGTTCTTTCCCTGAAAAGAGAACCAGCACAACTATCCAGGTAATCTCTGGAAGCATCAGTTAGTCCACGATAGCAAGTATTTCAGGTTTCTTAAGAGGATGATCAGGCAAAGCATTAACTAACTTGAGAAGCCTCCCCCAAGCTTATGGGAGACTCTCTTCTTCAATTTGCACGAAGTTGTATATTTCCCTCAAAGCAGCTTGTTTCTTATGAGCAGGGAAATATTTAGCAGAGAAGTAATAAATCATATCCTGGGGACTTTGCACACAACCAGGATCAAGAGAATTAAACCATGTCTTAGCGTCACCCTTTAATGAGAATGGAAATATTTTGAGTAAATAAAGGTAGCGTGATCTCTCATTGTTAGTAAACAAGGCAGCTATATCATTTAACTTAGTAAGATGTGCCACAACAGTTTCAGATTCATAGCCATAAAAAGGATCAGACTCAACCAAAGTAATTATATCTGGATCAACAGAAAAATCATAATAGTCCTTATCAGGAACACAGATAGGTGAAGTAGCAAAAGCAGGGTCGGGTCTCATTTTATCTCTAAGAGATTCTTTACTTCATTTAACAAGCAACCTCTTAAGTTCGTATCTATCCTGGCAAGCAAAAATACCTGCAGAAGATTCAGCATCAAAAAGATAACCCTCAGGAATAGCAGGCATATTCTCATCATCACTATCATCATTGTATTCAGGTTCAATAATTTATCTTTCTCTAGACCTAGCAATTTGCTCATCAAGAAATTCACCAAGGGGCACAGTAGTATCAAGCATAGAAGTAGTTTCATCGTAAGTATCATGCATAGCAGAAGTGGCATCATCAATAACATGCGACATATCAGAATTCATAGCAGTAGCAGGTTTAGGTGTCGCAAGCTTACTTATAATAGAAGGAGAATCTAGTGCAAGGCTAGATGGCAGTTCCTTACCTCCCCTCGTAGTTGAGGGCAAAATAGTAGTTCGATCATCTTTCAAGTTCTTCATAGTGTCCAGCAGATATAAATCCCAAGTGACTCAAAGAATAGAGCTATGCTCCCTGACAACGGCGCCAGAAAAAGGTCTTGATAACCCACAAGTATAGGGGATCGCAACAGTTTTCGAGGGTAGAGTATTCAATCCAAATTTGTTGATTCGACACAAGGGGAGCCAAAGAATAATCTCAAGTATTAGCCGCTGATTTGTCAATTCAACCACAATTGGAAACTTAGTATCTGCAGCAAAGTGTTTAGTAGCAAAGTAATATGATAATGGTGGTAACGGTAACAAAAGTAAAGACAACAAAAGTAATGTTTTTGGTATTTTGTAGTGATTGTAACAGTAGCAATGGAAAAGTAAATAAGCGAGAACTAGTATATGGAAAACTCGTAGGCACCGGATTAGTGATGGATAATTATTCCGGATGCGGTTCGTCATGTAACAGTCATAACATAGGGTGACACAGAACTAGCTCCAGTTCATCAATGTAATGTAGAAATGTATTCCGTATATAGTCATATGTGCTTATGGAAAAGAACTTGCATGACATCTTTTGTCCTACCCTCCCGTGGCAGCGGGGTCCTATTGGAAACTAAGGGATATTAAGGCCTCCTTTTAATAGAGAACCGGAACAAAGCATTAGCACATAGTGAATACATGAACTCCTCAAACTATGGTCATCATCAGGAGTGGTCCCGATTATTGTCACTTCGGGGTTGCCGGATCATAACACATAGTAGGTGACTATAGACTTGCAAGATAGGATCAAGAACACACATATATTCATGAAAACATAATAGGTTCAGATCTAGAATCATGGCACTCGGGCCCTAATGACAAGCATTAAGCGTAGCAAAGTCATAGCAACATCAATCTCAGAACATAGTGGATACTAGGGATCAAACCCTAACAAAACTAACTCGATTACATGATAAATCTCATCCAACCCATCACCGTCCAGCAAGCCTACGATGCAATTACTCACGCACGACGGTGAGCATCATGAAATTGGTTATGGAGGATGGTTGACGATGACGACGGCGACGAATCCCCCTCTCCGGAGCCCCGAACGGACTCCAGATCAGCCCTCCCGAGAGAGATTAGGGCTTGGCGGCGGCTCCGTATCGTAAAACGCAATGATTTCTTCTCTCTGATTTTTTTCTCCCCGAAAGCCAATATATGGAGTTGGAGTTGGCGTCGGAGGTCCACCAGGAGGCCCACGAGGTAGGGGGCGCACCCCCACCCTCGTGAGCAGGGTGTGGGCCCCCTGGTCTTCATCTTTGGCGAGGATTTTTTATTTTTTTTTCTAAGGTGTTCCGTGGAGTTTCAGGTCATTCCGAGAACTTTTATTTTCTGCACATAAAACAACACCATGGCAATTCTGCTGAAAACAGCGTCAGTCCGGGTTAGTTCCATTCAAATTATACAAGTTAGAGTCCAAAACAAGGGCAAAAGTGTTTGGAAAAGTAGATACAACGGAGACGTATCAGCCCCTACCTAGCCCAACCGCTGGCAGCCCCGGCCGTGTCGACGGTGTTAGAATCCGCGACGGCCCGTAGCCCCCGCTGCTCTCCAAGCACGCCTGTGGCCATGGCCGAGCAACCGCCCGGCTCCAACAGCGCGGCGGCGCACGGGCCCGTCCCGGCCGGCACTGTCGAGGAGCTCTCCGCAGGGACCTCCTCCACTGTGCGGCTGTCTGCGCCGACAAGGTCGGACTCACCGGGGGACGCCTCCTCCTCTCCTCTCTCTGAGTGCGTCCGTAAGCTGCAGGCCTCGCGTAGGCGGGCACGGTTGGAGGTCGAGGCCGCCGAGCTGCTGGTCGCCGCACCACCCTGTCTTCCCAACTCACGAGTCGTGACCATGGAGTGTGGTCGGTGGCGAGTAGCGGGCGGAGTGGCCACGGAGGCGTCCTGCAGGCAACGAACGGAGGAAGGCCGCCTCAGCGTCGGGGGAGGCAGGCGGAGACGGCTGCGACGCGGCGACGGAGCAAGTTGCGAGCTCCGCCCGGCACCATGGACGGCGAGCACCAAGTCGCTCCTGACAGTTGTGTAAAAGAGGGGTTGATTGCTTTTTCTTTTTAGATCTAAGGGTGTGTATGTAAATGTTATGCCAAGTCAGCTCCTTATAATCTGGTCCTGATACGTCTCCAACGTATCTATAATTTATGAAGCATTCATGTTATTTTATTATCTGCTTTGAATGTTTATGGGCTTTATTATACACTTTTATACTACTTTTGGGACTAACTTATTAACCGGAGGCCCAACCCATATTGCTGTTTTCTTGCCTATTTTAGTGTTTCGAAGAAAAGGAATATCAAACGGAGTCCAAACGGAATGAAACCTTCGGGAGCGTGATTTTTGGAACGAACATGATCCGGGAGACTTGGAGTACAAGCCAGGGAAACTTCGAGGAGGCCAAGAGATAGGAGGGCGCACCCACCCCCTGGGCGCGCCCCCTGTCTCTTGGGCCCCTCGAGGCTCCCTCGACTGACTTCTTTCGCTTATATAAGTCCACGTACCCTAAAAAATCGAATACGAAGTTAGATCAGGAGTTCCACCGCCGCAAACCTCTGTAGCCACCAAAAACCTCTCGGGAGCCCATTCCGGCACCCTGCCGGAGGGGGAATCCCTCACCGGTGGCCATCTTCATCATCCTGGCACTCTCCATGACGAGGATGGAGTAGTTCACCCTCGGGGCTGAGGGTATGTACCAGTAGCTATGTGTTTGATCTCTCTCTCTCTCTCTCTCTCGTGTTCTCTCTATGGCACGATCTTGATGTATCGCGAGCTTTGCTATTATAGTTGGATCTTATGATGTTTCTCCCCCTCTACTCTCTTGTAATAAATTGAGTTTTCCTCTTGAAGTTATCTTATCGGATTGAGTCTTTAATGATTTGAGAACACTTGATGTATGTCTTGCTGTGCTTATTTGTGGTGACAATGGGATATCACGTGATCCACTTGATGTATGCTTTGGTGATCAACTTGTGGGTTCCGCCCATGAACCTATGCATAGGGGTTGGCACACGTTTTCGTCTTGACTCTCCGGTAGAAACTTTGGGGCACTCTTTGAAGTACTTTGTGTTGGTTGAATAGATGAATCTGAGATTGTGTGATGCATATCGTATAATCATGCCCACGGATACTTGATATGACAATGGAGTATCTAGGTGACATTAGGGTTTTGGTTGATTTGCGTCTTAAGGTGTTATTTTAGTATGAACTCTATGATGGATAGAACAGAAAGAATAACTTTGAGGTGGTTTCGTACCCTACCATAATCTCTTCGTTTGTTCTCCGCTATTAGTGGCTTTGGAGTGACTCTTTGTTGCATGTCGAGGGATTGTTCTATGATCCAAGTATGTTATTATTGTTGAGAGAACTTGCACTAGTGAAAGTATGAACCTTAGGCCTTGTTTCCTACCATTGCAATACCGTTTACGCTCACTTTTATCATTAGTTACCTTACTGTTTTTATAATTTCAGATTACAAAACCTATATCTATCATCCATATTGCACTTGTATCACCATCTCTTCGCTGAACTAGTGCACCTATACAATTTACCATTGTATTGGGTGTGTTGGGGACACAAGAGAGTCTTTGTTATTTGGTTGTAGGGTTGTTTGAGATAGACCATCTTCATCCTACGCCTCCTATGGATTGATAAACCTTAGGTCATCCACTTGAGGGAAATTTGCTACTGTCCTACAAACCTCTGCACTTGGAGGCCCAACGTCTACAAGAAGAAGGTTGTGTAGTAGACATCAAGCTCTTTTCTAGCGCCGTTGCCGGGTAGGTGACTGCTTGAAGGTATATCTTTAGGTCTTGCAATCGAATCTTTTTGTTTCTTATTTTATCACTAGTTTAGTTTATAAAAGAAAACTAAAAAAAATGGATTTGAGTTTGTCTCATACACTTCATTTTTTTAAAATCTTTCGTGAGAATGATGGAAAGGAAAATTGTGCTCAATTGCTAGAAGAAGAATGCATTAGAATGTTTGATTCTAAATCTTTGAATGACAAGCATGATTGCAATGTTGTTAGTATGAACTCTTTGAATATCCATAGTACTAATGATAATTGCACTATTTATGATGAAAATGTCTCCTATGAGCATGTCGATTTTGTGGAGAGCATTGGGTTTGCATAGATACACCAAATAGAGTATAAAAGTCGAATACTTCAATTATTACGAAAGTATTATCAATGTACCGTGTTTTACTTTTCAACGTTCAGATGTACTTCGTGCCTGCCACTCACATGTGCATCTTCGCAGAATTTATTAATCCGTACCCCAGGATCATGTACCGTCATTTCCCCTTCCCACTTGCAATAACGTTCATGTTCCGCTTTTCTCCGCACTTAAGACCTACTCCCTTCCTCCGTTTCAAAATAGATAACCCAACTTTATACTACAGTTAGTATAAAGTTGGGTCATCTATTTTTAAACGGGGGAGTACTATTAAGATTTACTAAATTACTAGTCACCAATAATACTACTTCTCTCCATCACATGCAAATGAAGTGAAAAGCGAAAAACCACCACATTTGAGGCATCATTTGCGGAAAATTATCAGGTCACTAATAAAGAAAATGCATGTATATAAGGATGAAATGTATATTTTTGTACAAATTCAAGATCAAATACTTGAATTGCGACCTGTACAGAAAGGAACAAATTCATGGACTTTAGGGATCAACTGTGTTGAACGATGCAAACAAAAAAAAGTTTACTGTGTTGAGAAGCCATGGATTTGATTTTTTCTGCGCACCCCTCATTTCAACGTATTTCATCACGAAAATTTACATATATGTGCATTATGTCTTCATGTATATCTGTATTTTATCCAAAAAATTTAACATAAAAAAATGAATTTTGATTTTGTTTTAAATGGCATCCATAGAGCTCGGCCTTGAAGGGCGATTCTCGCCCAAAAGAAGAGCTAAAAAATACTACAACTCCAAGCAACGTTAATAATTAAGAAAAAAGAAAAATTCTTCCTAGGCGCAATGAGTGATCTTGGGAACGCACACAGCCCACAGCTACCACAGTTATTATCATGAATGATCTTCAGAACGCGCACAGTTATTACTCCTGCTGCAGCCTGCACACCTCCCTCCCTCCCCCATTCATTCACCTTCAATCAATCCCCTTCCCCACTCACAATCCCTAGTACAGTGCAGTAAATCGGAGCTGCCGGAGGCGCCAGACGACCGCCGGACGAATCGGAGCGCGGCGCGAGCCTCCGCGACCTCCTTCTCTCCGGGTCCAGGCGCGGCCGCCGGGCGCGGTGCGTGCCTCTCCAGGTACTCGCCTTTGCTTCCGTTTCTCCCTGAAGAAGCAGTTTTTACTCCACTCTCAACTCCCCGTGTTCTCCGACCCCCACTCCAGGATCTCACCGGAAGCACGTCTAGTTTGCTCATCCCACCGTGTACTTGTGCGTGTGACTGCAACCCTTGGTCCTGGTAATTGTTTTTCTCTCCTTCTTATAATTATTAGTCTGCTCTAGTGGATCTCTCTCTCAGAGTAAAATCCTCTGAATCAAATCACGTGTCTTTTGTTCATCTTAACTTAACATCTGGCCATTTGCTAATTATGGTCTGTAAATTGTAGATTATCTTTCTGGTTTGCCCGGCACAACTCTGCAGTTTGCTCGCTTTGGGAGAACGCTCACGAGGCTAGCTGCTGTCACTGCCACGGTCTTCATTTTGCTCGCCGTCAACGTCGACAACAACAGGTATGCTGCTCTGTTTCCTCTCTTGTTATTCACCTCTTCAGATTTTGTTTGCACTACAGTCTCTATCAGTCACAACTAATTGATTCATGCAAACATCCAGTAAATGGCTCAACTGCAGCTCTGAATGATTCCCCACCATTCTCCTCTCTGAAATGCAGATCCGATTCCTCTCCAGGTTCAGCGCCAAGGATCTCACTGTGGGGGTGTGGCTGCAGCAGAAGCATATGTTATGCACCTGCACGTCTAGTCTGTGGTAATTTGTTTTAGTCCGTCGTGGATCTCTCCATCTCTTGCATTGCATGCTCTGGTTGATCTTAGTTGGAACATTTTGGCCGTTTGCTAATTCTAGTTTGTAACTTGTAAAGTATCTTTCTTGTTCGCCTGGCAGATCTCGCAAGTTTGGTTGCTTGGGACAACTCTGGTGTTGAGGTTAAGGGCTCTGAGGTTGCGTTCACTGTCTTGCATTTCACCAAAGTTTGGTCACTCACGAGGCTGCTGTCACCGCCACAGTCTTCATCTTGGTTGCCAGTCGACAGCACCAGGTATGCACCGTTTCCTGTCTTGTTATTTACTACTTCCGTCTCAAAATGTAAGATTTATTTTGTAGGCTAGATTTAGCTCAAGTGCAGCCATTAACACTGAGCATTGTTTTGCAGTACGGCATCCATCAGCCACAACCAGTTGATCTACAAAAAAATCGAGTAAATGGCCGAACTGCAGCTCCGGTTCCCCGCCATTCTCCACTCTCAACTGTAGTGCCAAGTTCTGCACCACTACTAACAGTTATGAAGTAGAAGGCGTCCAGCTTGGTTGCAACCCTTTGTCTTTCTTATTTCTCTGCTCTTAGTTGAAACATTTGGCCATTTGCTAACTGTAGTTGGTAAATTGCAAACTATATGTTTCTGGTTCGATTTTGCTTCCATTTAAACTGCATTTTATTCTCCACTCTGAAGTCTGAACTACAACTCTGAATAATTCCCCACTCTGAACTGTAGCTTTGGTTCCCCGTGTTCCCAGGTATTTTCTTCCATGTGTCCCCAGAAGCATACGCACCTGCACGTCTAGCTTGCTCACGCCACCATTATCTTCTCTGCCCTCTGTGGTTCTGCGGTTAGTTAGTTCTGCCTATGCTGCAGTTGTGGTTCTGGACGAGGACAAGGTGACGGATACCTTCATACTGGTAATGTTATCTGTCTTTCTTAGTCTACCTGTTGGATCTCTCACATCTTCTGAATCACGTGTCCAGTTGAAACATGTGGCCATTTGCTAATTATCTTTCTGGTTCGCCCGGTAGATCTCTGAAGTTTGGTCGCTTGGGAGAACACTGGTGTTGAGGCTGAAGCTTCAGAGACTGCGTTGGCTGCTTCCATTTTGATTGCCATCACAGTGGTTTGGTCCCTCACGAGGCTGCTGTCACCGCGCCACAGTCTTCATTCGACAACACCAGGTGTGTCCTGTTTCCTCTCTTGTTATTTACATCTTTGGTTTAGCTCAAGCACAGCCATTAACACCACCCACTAGTTTGCAGTGCAACCTATATCCGTCACACAAAATGGAGGCGACGTCCATCAGCATTGGTAAGTCCGTACTGAACGGGGCGCTCAAATACGCCCAGTCGGCTGTGGCGGAGGAGGTGTCTCTGCAGCTTGGTGTGCAGCGCGACCACTGCTTCATTTCGGACGAGCTCGAGATGATGCAGTCATTCCTGATGGCTGCACACGAGGAGCGAGACGATAACAAGGTGGTCAGGACTTGGGTGAAACAAGTCCGCGATGTGTCCTACGCCGTCGAGGACTGTCTCCATAATTTCGCCGTTCGTCTTCAGAAGCAGTCCTGGTGGCGCATCCCTCGCACGCTGCTAGACCGGCGTTGTGTGGCGAAGCAGATGAAGGAGCTCAGAATCAAGGTGGAGGATGTCAGCCAGAGGAACCAACGGTACCACCTCATCAAGGGTTCTAGCTCCAAGCCTACCTCTGTTGTTGGGCAGCCTACCATCTCCAGTGCAACGATGTCGGCTGCCGATGATGCAAGGCTACTGCAGCAGAAAGCAAAAATGGATCTCGTCAAGTTGATCAATTGCAAGGATGATGCACTTCGAGTGATAGCTTTGTGGGGCACAAGTAGCAGTGATCTGGGGGAGATATCCATCGTCAAGAGTGCCTATGAAGATCTCATCATACACAAGAATTTTAATTGCTGTGCTTGGATCACATTGATGTGCCCTTTCAATCAGTCAGATTTCATTCGAAGCATCATTAGGCAAATTTATGTTAATTCTCTTCAAGAAACAGGAAAAGAAGGAAAATCAGCTATTGGGGCCCAAGTTTTGAGGATGATGCCAACTATGAAAGAAGATGGTTTGGCTCATGAGTTCAAGAGATATTTAAATTTCAAGAGTTACCTAATTGTACTCAATGGCATACACACCATTGAATAGTGGGATTGCATTAAAACATGTTTCCCAAACAACAAGAAAGGAAGTCGAATCATAGTATCCACTGAGAAAGTTGAAGTTGCAAGCTTATGCATAGGAGCAGAGGATGAAGCTTTGGAGCATAAGAAGTTATTTGTTGATCGATCTCTTTATGCTTTCTACAGTAAGGTAATTTCGATGTCCTGAAAATTGTCAAATTAATGCTCCTCTTGTTTAGTTTGTTTAGTGCAACAACTAATGGTTGACATAATCAACTAGCTTGGACTTGTGTTTTCCTGAAAGTTTTAGGTTAATAGCTATTCTGCTAGTTTAATTAAGAAATGTATTTTCTCTTTTTCATGAGAAAGAATTTGTAGGATTTATGTACATTTTACTTACGCTACTACTGAGATATACAGTAACCTTAATTTATCAAGGCCAATGTGCATAAATGACTCCTTCTGGTATTTATGCATCTCCCCCTCCATCCCCCATCATCTGTTTGCATTGCATGTTGTCTGCCTTAGCCTTAGATCCAATCTTGACCATGCAAATAATCCCAGTGGTTACTCTAGCTCAGGTCCTTGACTCGTACTCCGCTAGTTTTCTAGCTCAGGTCCTTGACTCTCATGTGGAGTTATTTGGCTTCCTATACTTATCTAGGGGCCATTGGTCAGCAATCAGCAATGAATTATATCCTCTCCATTTTTGACACCAATGAAAGGTTCCCAGCCACTTGAACTCTTAACATTGTTTCAAGTAATCAATGATGGAAAATCCAAGTACCTATCTAACTTGTAAACTCTTTCATATCATAATATTTTGTTTGATATTTTACATGTTGAAGTATTGTGCCCAACATCATATCCAACAACTTCCCTACATGTATATATATACTCCCAATATACTTTATTTTATTTTTTGTCCTACCTAACAAACTACATGATTTATTAGAGATTTTCATATCTTTTTAGAACAGAAGTATTATATGAAAAATTACAAAAAACTTAAAAGAGGACAAAATATTATCATGTGAAAACGAAGGCAACACCTAATCATTAATCGTGTGCTTGTGTTTAGGTTTCTCAGGAGGGAAGCAATTCGGAGGAAAAAGGGTCCACCTCATATGTAACCCCTAGCGTTGTTAACAGCTCTGCACACAAGAATATCCTCACACGTATGGAGACAATGGCTACTCTAGAGGAATCTCGCCTCATCGGGAGAGGGAATGAAAAAGAGGAAATCATCAAACTAATCTCAAATAAAGATCCCCAGCAATTTCATGTGTTCTCCTTGTGGGGAATGGGTGGTATTGGAAAAACAACACTAGTAAGGGATATCTATCAAAGCCAAGAGATTAGTAGCATGTTTGATAAGCGTGCTTGTGTCACAGTCATGCGCCCTTTCAACTCAGCAGCACTCCTTGAGAGCTTAACTATGCAATTCAGAGATAAGAATGAAGATACAAAAGAGATAGATTTAAGGAGATGTTTAGAAGGAAAGAGATATTTGCTTGTTCTTGATGATCTATGGTCCATAGGAGAGTGGGATGCTATAAAACAATATTTGCCAGAAACGGCACCAAGCTGCATAATAGTCACCACAAGGGAAGAGAATATAGCGAAGCACTGCTCCAAGGATGAAAGAAATATATACCCTCTTCACCATCTGGGCCCTGATGACGCATGTACCCTCTTCACCAAAAAGGTAAAAATGGAGTAGTGTGCTCAATTAGTTGTTCTGTTAATCCTCTCCCTCTTATTTCTGTTACTGCTTCAAACTTCACAAGCAATATCTTTGTGAATACATATAACAGAATTATAAAATCAACTTGCTAGGCCTTTGTGCACTAGAAAATTCGAATTGCCATTTGGTAGAAATCTCGCTCAATAGCTTGAATGATACATATAAATACAAAGGACCACAGAATACATAAACTATGATTACAATAAGGTGGAGACATGATAATCTGTGTAGTTATAGTTAGGTCCAACCAAATAATTTGTGGATTTTGTAACTGTCGAAGTGAAGTAGGATATCCCTGTTTAGGCACAAATATAGGTTTTAAAGTTATTGCATGGCCACCTTTTTCTTGTGGATTTATTTTTTTAGCATTTTTATCCACCCAGATGTACTGCAATTAAACACATGCTTCAATATTACCGAAAAAGGCTTTCGCCCCTCTTTATAAATAAAGCAAACCGCCACAAGACATACAACCAAAGCAGGTTCACACACACACACACCACCCGAGTCTCACAACAAAGTACACAGGTTCTGCTAAGGGCACAGCTCAACAAGCCCAAAAGAAAGAGAGAAAACAAAACACTCCAAGCGCAGGGAGTCTAGTCTGGATCCGGCTGGGGCGGCGGCGACAGGCGGACGGCCATCGAGCGGAGGTCGGCGATGAAGGCTGAGATGGCGTCCCGGTCCGGGGGGCGGCTAAGCGGCCGCCAAAGCTGCAAGAAACCCGAGAGTTTGTAGAGCGACGAAGGGGGGTACACTGGATCACAAGCTTATTGCGAATGGTCCAAAGAGTCCAGGCAAGAACCCCAACCTCAAGCCACCTAATGTGGCGAGAGGACGCGGGGGACATCTGGAGTTCAGCAAATAAGTCCGGGAAATTGGTGTGGCACCAACTTCCACTGACAATCTCGCGAAAGCAGCTCCAGAGGAACTGGGCGGAGACGCAAGCGAAGAAGATGTGGTTCGAGTCTTCCGGGACTCCACAGAGCGGGCAGATACCAGTGCCCGGGCCATTCCGCTTGCAGACCTCCACACCGGACGGGACCCGTCCGCGAATCCACTGCCACATGAAGATGCGAATCTTCAGGGGGACACGGACGGACCACACCATCGATAGGGGGAGGGGGCGGAGGAGGGGGCAATGGCCATGTACAGCGACTTGGTTGAGAACTGGCCCGATGGTTCCAAGCGCCAGCGCACAAGGTCCTGACCCCCATCCACCAACGGCTCATGCAGAGCAACGCAATCGAGCAACTCACGCCAGGCGGCGGATTCCGCCGGCCCAAAGGGCCGACGGAAAGCAAGGCGCCCTAAGTCAAGAAGGCCCTATCAACAGAAATCATGGGGTCGACGGAGATAGAGAAGAGGGCGGAAAAGCGGGCCGCAAAGGGAGAGTCGCCGGCCCAGCGATCAAACCAGAAGAGCGTCGAGAGGCCGTACCCCACCGAGATGGAGGTACCAATGCGGAGCACTGGGAGAAGCTGGACGAGAGACTGCCAGAACTGAGACCCGCCCGATTTCTGACAGAAGGCAAGGGGTTGACCCTGCAGGTATTTATTCCGGATAATGTCGAGCCAGAGGCCACCATGACCCTGCGCAATGCGCCACTGCCACCGGGATAGAAGGGCAATATTCATCCTTTTAGAGCACATGATGCCCAGGCCACCTTGCTCCCTGGGCTTGCAGATGTCAGGCCAGCTGACCATGTGATACTTCTGCTTGCCATGCTCGCCAGCCCAGTAGAATCGGGACTGAATTTTGGCGATCTCCTTATGGAGAGACTCACGGAGGCTGTAGAAACTCATAAGAAACAAGAGGAGGCTGGAGAGGGATGAGTTGATGAGAATAGTCCGGGCCGCCTTAGAAAGCCACCTCCCCTGCCAGGGCTCGCACCGGGACTGGAGCTTGGTCACGGAGGGCCGCAGGTCCGCGACAGAGAGACGCGAGTCACTAATGGGCGTCCCTAGGTAGGAAGTGGGAAATGAACCCAGGCGGCAATCAAGTCTATTGGCAATGGCCACAGACTCAGAGGGGGAATATCCCATCACCATAACATCGCTCTTGTCGAAGTTGATCTTGAGGCCCGACATCCGTTGGAAGCAGAGAAGGAGGAACTTAAGGTTGGCGATGTCCATCTCCGAGCCTTCAATCATGATGATCGTGTCGTCAGCATACTGGAGGATGGAGATCCCCGAGCCCCCAGAAAGGTGGGGGGTAATCCCACGAATGTGGCCAGCGGCTTTTGCCTTATCCAGAATGGAGGCAAGAGCGTCCACTACCATATTGAAGAGGAACGGGGAGAAGGGGTCGCCTTGGCGCACCCCACATAGGGTAGGGAAGAAAGGACCGATCTCGCCGTTGATGTTGACCACCGTGCGACCGCAAGAGACCATTTGCATGACTCTAGTGATCCATCGGTCGTCAAAGCCCTTCCGAAGGACTTCCCTGAGGAAGGTCCAGCTAACCATGTCGTAGGCTTTATGGAAATCGATCTTCAGAAAAACCGCCTTCAGGCGTTTAACCCGGACCTCATGAAGTACCAGGACACCATCCAGGATGTACCGGCCCTTAATGAAGGCCGACTGGTTAGGGTGGGTAATCCGATCTGCAAGCAGGGTTACCCTATTGGCGTACCCCTTGGCCAGGATCCGGAAGATCATGTTAATGACCGTGATCGGGCGGAACTGGCGGATAACCGAGCGCAAACGACGTCGGTGAATCCAGCCTGGGATAGCCAGAAAGTCTCGAAGCGAAAACGAGGGGGGATCGGCGGACGTTCGTCCGTGGAGGAGAGAAGCAGGGGGACATGGTCCGAACCAATCCGGGTGATGGCGCGGAGAGAGGCTAGGGGACAACGGAGGTCCCAATCCGGGGAAACTAGGACCCGGTCCAAGACGGACTGGGTCGGGGAGGCTTGCCGATTGGTCCAGGTAAACCGGGCCCCAATCCGATCAATCTCCCGGAGGGCGAGGTCAGCAATGAAGTCATTAAACAATTGCATCCGGGCAAAGCACACATTGTCATTGCTCTTGTCTTCCGCTACACGCAGCAGGTTGAAGTCGCCACCTACTACCACGGGAAGGGAGGCCGCCGAGATCTTCCGGTGGAGCTCCTCCAGGAAGGAGGCCGACCTACTATGGTCGGCCGGCCCATAGACAATGATGACCTCCCACTTGAAGTTGAGCGATCTCTCGAATAACTCCATGCTGACGAAGAATTCGCCCCTATCCATGCTGCCCACCTCGAAGGTGACATCCTTCACACCTAAAAGGATGCCACCCGAGTGGCCCGCGCTCCCACTAGAAGGGAGCCAGTGCCACGCAAAGAGGTGAGAGCTCAGCCGGTCAAGCTCAGGAAGCGTGAAATCGCGACGCATGGTCTCTTGCACAGCAACAATGTCGATGTGCTCATCTCGCATGTACTCCACTAACTGGCGGCGACGACCATCATGGCCGAAGCCGCGGATGTTCCAGAAAAGAGCCCGCATTAAGGAGCCATAGGGGGGCTGCTTGACCCCAGAACACGAGAAGCGCTTAGCGCGTGAAGGGCCGCCGTGCGGGAGCGGGTGCGGCCCCGGATCTCCGCCCCGGCCACAAGGGGAGGAGGCGCCGTCAGCTGCGGCACGGGCGGGGAGGGGGATACCCCAACCGAAGAGGCGGCTGGGGGCACGAGGAGGGCCGCCCGGGCCTCCGCGAGCTTCCCATCGAGAACCTCACGAGCTCTGATGGCCGCGATCTGGGCAAGAGGAGGGCCAACTTCCCCACGGAAAATGATCGCGGAGTCGGAGGCCAGTTTGGCGAGGTGGCCCAGCGGCACAGACTCAAGCACAGAGAAAGAACAAGACGAAGCAGAGGGGGGAATGGAGGGTGTACCTGGCTCCAAGTTACGGGTGGCCGCGCGAAGCTCCGCCCGCTCGGGGATGGGCAACGCCGGGCTGCCCTCAGGGTGAGCAGCATCCAGCCCAGCACTCCGGCGGGAGGCCACCACCGGGGAGGAGGTCGACCGACCGCGACGAGAGTAGGCGGCGGAGCGGGGGGGGGGGGGGGGGGGCTGGGCCGCCAAAGGCGTGATGATCCGAGCCGCCCCCACCACAGGAGACGTCGAAGGAGAGGACAGCAGACCCGGCCCAGCACAGCCGAGGTAGAGCGGGGCAGGGGGTGACGGCGCGGCCGGAGGGGGAGGCGGCGCGAGGGGGGCCGATAAGACGGCATCCGGGGCGACTCGCGGAGACGACGGGGCCGGAGGAGCATCAGGCTGCGGGGAGGAGATGGCGACGGGGGGTGGCGAGGCCGGGGCGGGGGGGGGGGGGGGGCAGCCACAAGGGGCGTCCCCCCAACCGCGGGTGCCGCCTGAGAGTCTGGGAGCAGGCCGCAGGACGGGACCACCGAGTCCAGCACAGAGGGCGGAGATGAGGCGGGGGAGCGTGGGGAGGAGGCCGGGCAGACCACCAGGCCCACACTGGAGATGTCGGCGGTCTCCGTGTATGTTTTCCAATTTGAGCTGAAAGAAAAAAATGCCGTGTGCACGGCGAGGTGTTCGTTGCTAGGCGTATGTCGCCGCAAATACTCTTGTCTTGAGTTCGTCTCTTCGGTCCGGTGTTCGTGTCACGGGAGGGCTGCTCGGCGTGTGTCGCCGGAGGGTTTGTCCCAACACAAAAAACTCACAGCCGGACCGCCGTTTTGAGCCAAAGCCTCACACCCGCCCTTCCGCCCTGAAGGCTAGAGCGACCGGACATCACCACTGCAGCACGCCCTGCTGAATGCGTTACAAGCTCACCATGAAGGGATGTTGCCTCGTTGCCCAATGCCTTGCCACACCCCTCCCTGGTTTACCAGATCCAAAAGGATCCAGATCCAGGGGCAGGAGTGTTAGCATCGGTCAACTGTGTTGGCCATGCTTCTCCCTCTGTAGTCTAGTTATCTTTCTCCTTTATTGAATAGCAGGTGAGGGAGAAGCATGCTGAGACGTGTGAAATAGGAGGCGCCAGACTCCATGTGTATGCCTCCACAACTTGTTGCTGGAGGAGTTGCTACTATGAGAAAAATAGGAAAGGAAGGCAACCCAATTGAAAGGGGATTGGAAATAGCTGGTGCTTGCGTGCTCTGTTCTTAGCCATCCGGTGCCTGCAACCTGCTTGTTCTATTGTTTCTTCTGCTGTGTCCACCAACATCAAGTCTGCTGCTGTGTCCACCGGCAAAGGGAGGACGAGGGAGACTCGGTGTCCATCATGGAGAACACAATGCGACAGCAGGTGGGTGAGAGGTGTAGAATGGAACCCTAAACCTAGTGAAGCGAGTCCGACCTGAGTCGCCCACATTAAACTGGGAGCAACGGATGGACCGAATTGTTTTCTAAGAAATCCAGTAGTTCACTCTTTATTGGGTATTTTTGTTGTTATGGTGCTCTCCTTGAATGCCTCCACAATTATTCTGTGCACATGCATAAAAAAACTCCGCTGGATGAGTCACGTGTTAAGATTGAGGAACCATATTTTCTAATAGGAGAACCGTAAAAGAGCTGCTCATGTAGTAACCACATTCAGGTGTTCTGATTATGACAAATATGCACCATTAACTAAGAGGCCCAATCATATCAAGTTAATGCCTACTTCTGTAGCTATGTGAGGTAATTGGTGTCCAATGAAATCAGTAGCAAGAATACTATTAGCACTGAGGCGAGGTGTAGCTGTAGAAGTTGGAAGCATGATGGGAAATGGCATTGTTTTGATTTGCATTTTTGCGTGCAATGCAGGTAGGAATGAGAGAGACGTTGGGTTATTATACTATGGGCATGTTGCTAAGTGGGAGGAAAATCTTTCTAGGAACAGAAATGAAGATATACTTAATAAAAAAATGGATGATGGAGAAACTTATTATCCAACAAGAAGCAGCATTGTCTCACTTTTACATCTTTGTAATGCATATTCCTATATGAAAAATGTGCTAGACAATGGTGCATATATGCTTTCTTTCTTGCTGTACTAAATGACTTGATTGATATGGATTTCAGGTATTTAAGGAGACCGTAAGTTTGGATGAGCGATATCCAGAGTTGGTTGAACCAGCAAAACTGATATTGAAGAAGTGCAGAGGGCTTCCCCTTGGACTAGTCATCATAGGTGGCTTCTTAGCAAACCAACCAAAAACTGCTTTTGAATGGAGAAAAATGAATGAGCATATCAGTGCTGAGTTGGAGTTGAATCCAGAGCTTGAGACCATAAAAGCAATCCTTATGAAAAGCTATGATGGTTTACCCTATTACCTCAAGGCTTGTTTCTTGTATCTGGCCATCTTTCCTGAAGACCAGCAGATTGCACGGAGACGCTTAGTGCGTCGTTGGATTGCGGAGAGTTACTCAAGTGAGGTACGTGACAAGTCTGTGGAGGAAGTATTGGACTCTTACTTCATGGAACTTATAAGCAGGAGCATGATCCTACCATCTCAACAGTCAGTTCATAGTAGGAAAGGAATTGACTCCTGCCACGTCCATGATCTCATTCGTGAAATTGCCATCTCAAAGTCTATGGAGGAAAACCTTGTTTTCACATTGGAGGAAGGGTGCAACTTAAATAACCAAGGCACAGTGCGTCATCTTGCTGTAAGCAGCAACTGGAAGGGAGATCAGTGTGAGTTTGAGAATATAGTAGACCTGTCCCGTGTACGATCATTGACAGTGTTCGGAAATTGGAGATCGTTTTACATTTCTGATAAGATGAGGTTACTTCGAGTGCTGGATTTGGAAGGCGAGTGGGATCTTGTTGATCATCACCTTCAGCACATTGGGAAGCTTGTACATGTGAGATATCTTTCTCTAAGGGGACATGCTGATATACATCACCTGCCAAATTCGTTGGGGAACCTGAGACAACTCCAGACACTAGATATTTCTGGCACGAGCATAGTGAAGCTACCAAGGGCCATCATCAAACTTGTGAAGATGCAACGCATTCTTGCTAGTGGCAGACAATGGACTTCAGATGGTGTTGAAATGCCAAGAGGGATTTGGAAACTGAAGTCCCTGCACACACTGCATACCGTGGACATCTCAGTGGGAAAGGCTGTTCTAGAAGATATAAAAAGGTTGACCCGGTTACACAAGTTAGGGTTGAGAGGCATCAACAAGAGAAACGGTCAAGAGTTGTGTTCAGCAATTGTGCGTCTCAGCAGCCTGGAGTCCTTGTCACTGCGCTCACACGGAGAGCCAGGTTTATCAGGCTGCTTGGATGGCCTGTCCTCACCTTCAGAAAACCTGCAGAGCCTCAAGTTGACAGGCAAGCTGGTTAAACTGCCGGAGTGGATCCAGAGACTCAAAAATCTCGTTAAGCTGGAGCTAGAGTGGTCGAGCATAACGGAGCATGATGCGGCCATACAAGTTCTTGGGAACCTAGCAAACCTGGCCACCCTACGTCTATTGGATGGCTCATTCGTTGGTGAAGAGGTTCATTTCAGTTTCCGGCGGGAGGCATTCCCGAGGCTGAAGGTGCTGCAGCTGCATATGATAGAAAACATCAAGTCGGTGGGATTTGAAGAAGGAGCAGCCCATAAGCTTGAGTTGCTGCAGTATTGTGGTTGGAGCAGTGACATCAGGGTTGGGCTGTTCTCTGGGTTACTATACCTCCCAAGCCTCAAGGAATTTATGCTGTATTGGGGGAACTGGGAGAAGACTGAGTTCGTGGAGCACTTGCGAGGCCAGCTGGCAGGGCCCGTTTTGAAGAGTTGGGACGGAGAGTAGCTAGCTGTATTCAACTCCCCTTTCATCCATCTTTGTATTCATGTAGTACGATTGAGTTGATGTAAGCTGCACGGTGGTACGCTAGCAAATGGCTTTCGTTTTGTTTATCCGTCACGACTCATTGATTTCTATGCCTGTTTGGGTGAGCACAGTTCAGCCAACAGTAAATTTTCGTGTACGTGATGTTTTAGGAAACGGGGCAGGTGCTGACAAAACTGTCTCCCATCGCTATATTGATTAACAACACAATTCGATCGATTGCAGTACTGGTGTTTGGGATTTGGGAGCAACTAGTAGTGAGTGTGAGAATTGGAGTTGAGATAATGGTCCTACAGGGGTGTCTGCCCGCAGCAAGTTGAGATAATTGGCAGGCAGGCTGCGAGAAGATGACAGCGGCATCATCAGGAGGTGTGGAAGACTTGACTGAGACTGACCCAAAGTGCTCAGGACCTCTGCTCTGCCGATGAAGATGAGTGATCATTTGCTCTCACGTACGTCAGTCCATCACTTAAACCACTGACTAATCTGAAACTGCTCAACCGATCTAATAGTTACCGAACGGAGGGAGTACTACTACACTAGAGGTTCTACTGTATTTAATAAAGTATAGTTAGATAATGCTAACATCACACGCCAAACAATCAAGCATATATAACGGCAACAGCATGACTAGTAGTACAACTCGCTACCCATAACCGAAAGTAAATATTCCTTTTATGTAAATTCTCAGTTCCTTCAATGCATGATGCTTTTACAGTCTCAACTTTGATCCTACATTCTCATTTACAAATTTATGTGACGCCACCAATTGTGACTACTGAAGGCCGATACATGGAAATATGCCATCCGCATAGACTAGTGAGCTATCACTTTGTGACACAATCACCATGGGAAGCTACGTACCAAGCAGCAGCAGTGAGGCAAGAGATTTGATTATATGCCATGCATAGGCAATCGCTGTATTTTGAGCTGTCTTCTGCTAGTGCTGTCTGTGCACGGCTGCTTTGCAGAACTGTTTCCGTGCTCGCGCATACAGCCTGGCTAGAGCATAAATCACTTTTGCATAAAGTATGTATTTGGCACTTGATTTACCGAAAAAGGGTTTCCCCCCGCTTTGTATTCCAAAGCAACCAACACCGATACACGACCGCTGGGGCGAACGGCACTTGATTTAGGTATGTCACTTTATTTTCCTGTTCGAAATAGTGTACCAAGTTATGGCATGAGTGTGTGTGATCTCTGCCTCCGATTTGGAACACACTAGTAGCCTGTAGTTCAGATAGACGGTGACCTTTACATATCTCCTTGAGTATGGTTTCAGTCAGAGCAAGCATTTACGGAACCAGCTGAAACTCTCATGGCTGTGTGCCATACATGTATTCTCACTTTCTCAGACAGTATATATATAATAGCTGCATCTTGGACAGTGAGTTTCCTTGTCGGTTAGTGTGTCGCATACCATTTCAGCAAAAATTCTAATCATCCTTTCAGCATATGCCACTACTTGAGCTGGATCGATCGCTCTAGCTAGTTATCTTTCTTCTTCTTGTGTTGATTGTGTGTGGCCACACATACAACCATAGAAAGTTACTCCTGTGTGAGTTGCAACAGTTTTCAGTCAGAGCAAGCATCGGTACAGATTCTAAGCTCCCATGATTTTAGAGCATCTGGTGCATCGGGGTTATTGTTAGCGCTAATGGCCCCACTTGTAAGGTCGGTAAGGGATGGATTTTTGGTGCGATCCGTTTAGGTCGGTTTCTTTCGGTGCGACTTCGTGAGCGACGAAGAGTCGCGTGGCCTCGACCCCTCCCACTCAAGCACTCACCCTCGACCCCCTCTCTCTCGCCAAAAGCGTGGCCATGGAGTCATGGAGGCGACTACACCGCAGCCGACGGAGACGGAGAGATGGTGCAACTCAAGATGGCAACGGGGACGAACCCATCGGGTTTTGCCTTCCCAAACCCATCCCCACAAGAAAATTGCAAGCCCGTCCCCATTCCCATCACCGTGCGCGGGGCTAGCTTTTTGCCCGTCCCCTAAACCCATCGGGTTTTCTAAACCCACGGGGAACACACGGGGAAATCTTCATATTTAAGTAAACATAAGGACTGGAACTCTACCACTTACAACTAGAACTCTACCACTTGTGCTAAATGTTGATTCTGAGCCAACCGTTCTAACGGGAGTTGCAAAAATATCATGTTCTAGCAGCCTCAAAGTTGCATAGTGTGTTCCACCAACTTTCCACCAATCTAACACACTAAATTTATCTTTGGACAATGGAATTAGCTCATCTTCCAAGTAAGGGTCTAGCTCAGATTTCAAAGACCGGAGCTTGCAAAGAAGGCAAAGAGCAAGATGGCTGTCCATGATCATCATCACCCTCAAGATTGTACTCCTCAAATACGCTTATTGTAGTATTTTGACGGGGATGGCGGGTTTCGGGTTCGGCTATTGTTGAAACGGGTTCGAACCCATGAAGCGCGTCGGGTTTTATACTTTACCCAACAGCAGCCCCACGGGGTTGAAAAGATGCCCATCCCCGTCCCCTAATAGGGTAAAAACCCGCGGGGACGCGGGTTTCGGGGCCCCATTGCCATCTTGAGGTGCAACCCGATGAGACCGAGCGAGTGTCCTTCCTCCTCCCAGTCCCCATCCCCCTCTAACTGTCGGCAGCGCATCCAACCTCAGCTCGCTGACGACCAGAGAAGCGGCGGCACGAAATTGGTGGTGATCGCAACAATTCTACCGCCAGCACCCCTCTCCGCATATGGTGGACTGGTAATCCTCTCCTTCCCCTCTTCTTCAATCCCTTCTCACCCTCTTAATTTTAGGGTTCTTTTTTTTTAGGGTTTTGGCCTATTCAATCAACTATTCTTTGGGAGGGCATGGCTCTTCTTCGAAAGCAAATCAGCCTGGAAGGACATGGCCTCTCACCGCCCCTTAATTTCCTGGGAGGACATGCCTCATGCTTGAAAGAAAATCATCCCCTACCTCCCCTGATCTATTGAATAACGGTGAACTCTTCTTCCAATTCTAGATTTGTTTTTAATATATGCAAAGATATGTACTCTGGATGAAAAGGGATCGATTGCTGATGCCGAAAACTAAACTGCTCCTTGCATATGAGAACATCTATTTGTTGTGTGTGTTTTGGGGAATGATAATTCTGCCATAAGGTGGTAAGAGTATGATTGGTGTAATTTCTTTTCAAGAATTAATACCCCGGTTTAGAACTTTAGATGCGAGCCCGCACTAGCTTGGGCCAACCATTTTTTCTGCACATGCTTTTACCTTTCCAGATCCTACCTTTGGCTTTAGATTTCTCATCTTTCTTTGGCAATGAAAAGTTCAAGGAAGTCTTCCATTGACAAGCGAGCCTCATTCAAATCTCATAACCAACAAGATACAAGAATACAATGTAGTCATGTTAGTAATGCAACCAATTACAACAAGAAAATACGTGACTCTGAGTGGAGGGCAGGGGTGGAGGGATTGGCGGTGGAGGTTTTGTTGGTTTGCTGTGTACGGCTGTGTCTTCTTGCTGTGGGTGGAGGGCACGGGGCCGTTGCTATTCTGGCCGTTTGTGTTGGGCTTCTTATTGTTTCGACTGCGGCGGCAGGCTTCCGACCGATTGGTGCGTTTCATCTGCTCCCTCCTTGATTCCTTTTTTTGTTTGTACTGGGCGTGGGGATTTTAGCGTGGGGGCCGTAATGGTAGTTTCTCATTATGTGTCTTGGCTTGTTGGTGAGGTGAGACAACGTGACAGTGTCGCCTTGATGGGAGTGTGACTTCCTTCCACGAGCACCACCCCCACCTCCTGCCCGAACGCCATAGCGAGGACTGCTGGTGGTGCTCCAGCTTCTCCACCTCCCGCCTCTTGTGTGAACCCCATAGCGAGGACCGCTGATGTTGCTACCACTTTTATCCCAATTCCCCTTTCCCATTTTCAGGGATGCCCACATCTAACCTACCTTTTAGCTATAGGGTATATTTGCCTAGAGTTGTAATATATTGTGTTTGATCATAGGCTGGTTGTACTTGTACCACATCCAAACTAAAGGTTATCACAATAGGAATGAACTGCTAGCATCCAACAATCCAATACATGAGTGTGCTTTTTTTCTCTGTTTTGTAGCCGTTATGTGCAAATAGCCCTCCCTTAGTTGTAGTATCTTTGATTCTTTGTATGTTAGTTTACAAATGTTCCCTAAAAAGTTTCAAGTACATTTTACTTGCAGATATTTATGTTATTTTATCTGATCATATTACTCTCTTTGTTCTCATACAATACATACGTTGCTTTGAAAACAATGACAAGTGTAATCAACTTTGTGCTGCTGAAGTACAGTATGTTTTCTGAAAAATAGCGTCGAGGTGTATGCTTATCACTAATCCTGAAGTAATAGGATTTCTTCTGTTTCTCATCTCAATTTATTTAGAAATGCAAGCAAGTACTTCAACAACAAAAAATCAATGTCACACAAGTTTCAAGTTTTAGGGCATACTATTGTGATTCAGATATGTACAGGCAGAAAATGGTTCAATCCGCAGTTGAAATAGACATGCTTGCAACTATATATACTAACCAACCATTTCCCCTCTTCTCTGATTAATGTTTACTTACTAATGTTCGAGACATATGTCGACATTAAATATTTTTGTGCACATCTTTTGTTTTAGTTCACATCTTCTTAATTTTTTTTGTGCACATCTTCTGCTTTTTCCTCTTTCACATG
This sequence comes from Triticum aestivum, assembly GCF_018294505.1. NCBI lineage: Eukaryota > Viridiplantae > Streptophyta > Magnoliopsida > Poales > Poaceae > Triticum > Triticum aestivum. The sequence continues at coordinate 834,053,914 of NC_057801.1, read as the reverse complement.
TTTATTTGTTTTCTTTTGTTACGGCCAAGGAGGGTATTTTCTGGTGGTCAGGTGGCATTTTTTTGTTTTGGTCTTGGTGGCTTCGTGGATAGAACAATGGAAATTTTGATTTAATATCATGACTACAATTGTCTTCCAGTTCACATTAGATGATGTCATGATGTTTCCTTTGCACATAATTTGATCTCATATGTTACAGTATGATTTGGCTTTTATAACATGTTACCAGCCTGCCATAAGGCTGGTGTATAATGATTCCACATCCAACCATAGTTGCAGTATCTTATGATTTGGTCTAATTATGATGCTCTTATGTAGTTTGGTATTGGGTGGTTCACATGCGGTGTAACGTTTATTGTAGTTTATTACATTTTGACATATAGCCTTTTCCTTTACCCTGTAGTGACTAAGCTCATGTTCTGCTGAGATACATAATGCTTACTTTTGACATATGCTTTTTCATCTAATAGCGCCTTTGCTTTACCACATGGCAGCAGGTCTTTAGACGAGTGACTACAGAGGGAGTTGCATTGGCAATAATCTCCCCCCCTCCTGCTTCATTCAATTTTCAATGGGACTTTCATGGCACAAAGCCGGAACGCATGTCTGCAAGCGGTTTAACGTTTATTGCAGTTTATTACATTTTGACATATAGCTTTTTTCCTTTACACTGTAGTGACTAAGCTCATGTTCTGCTGAGATACATAATGCTTAGTTTTCACATATGCTTTATCATATAATAGCGCCTTTGCTTTAACACATGGGAGCAGGTCTTTAGACGAGTGACTACAGAGGGAGTTGCATTGGCAATGATCTCCCCCCTCCTGCTTCATTCGATTTTCAATGGGACTTTCATGGCGCAAAGCCGGAACACATATCTGCAAGCATAGTGCCTTCATTAGACTGCAAATCCCATGTATTGCTAGAAATGATTGTGCCTGTTTCACATGGGCCCAGTTAAGATGTACCATGTGGTTTTGATTAAAAATGGTTCACTTTTCTGTGGGGAGATTTATTAGTAAGTTGAATTGTAATGTATTCACCAAGATTTATTAGTAAGTTGTCTTGCAGATTCATCGGGTATTAGAAAGAAGCCTTTTTATGTTGATCCAAAGCATGATTTAGTTATCTCTTATCCCCAATTTATGTCCAATTTCATTTGCATTATGATGGATGCAGGCTCATGGAGTTAATCTGGCGGCTCTACTCGCAGGCTCTGCATATGGGCCTCATCAAAATTTAAAGGTTAAAAATCCCATGTTGGGTTATCTTCTGAGTATGTGCTTTCCATGCATAGTTCTGAGTTTGAAATCTAATGGGAATTGAAAATTTGGAATGGACTTTGATACATCAGAATTAACCAGCTTTGTAATCAAAAAGTGACAAGTATCTTATCACAAGGCCATGTACACAAGGTTGGATGTATATAGAATTTAGAATTTACTCAGGAAGATTTCAAGATTACTTTGATTTGCAATATTTTTGGTCAGTGACACATTCTCACGTAGACGGTCTGCATTACAGGAATGTATGATAGTATGACAAGTGGACTGTATAGAAAACTATGGTTGGAAGATCGTATTTTTTTTACTGTTATTTCGTTCAATCTGGGTCCTCGATCTGGGTAACCAATGTATTATGGATTAGCGGAACTAGAAAAGGTTTTTTTATGCCAGTACTCACTTGGCAGATAATTTTAATGTTTGCTAATATGATTATTCTGGAAGTACTATGGAACTCACTTAGAGGGCATCAATTTGGAAACCATTTTATTCTAGAATTGCTAAACAGGATAAAGTTTCTTTTATACAAGCACACACTTGCTTGATGATTTTATATGGATTGTACTTGGTTCTGTTAGTAGTATAGAAATTACTTAGAAGCACAGCCTTTCTATACAGACAGCTCCAGTGCCGAATTAGAGATATATTGCATCTAGAGAGGCATAAACAAGTGATATTATTTTTGTCCTTGGTGCTAGAATTATTCAGCTTTGGCGTTCGAGCAATTGCCTACCCGATAAAGTAGTTGTTCGATATTGAAATGTTGTTCACCCTTGGCAATTATGTATCCTGGAATGACCATGTTCCTAAAAGCAACGTCACCTGACAAGGTACTTTCTTATGCCTTTTCGCCGGTTACCTCAAAACTAAATCATTCTGTTCACGTGGTTGAGATGTCCTTGGGGTTACGCACTTCTGTCAAATGATTACTTGAAATATTCCTGCTGGGAGCTACCTTTCTTTCCCTTACATGGATGGATCGATATATTGGTAAATCCATTTCCTTTCCATGAAATATTATTTTTGCAACAGTTTTATAATTTTGAATGTACGCATTGGCATAGCAGGTCCCTCAATCCATATAAATACATTTAAGATATTGCGTGAGATGTACAGTTTACTAGGCAAACAAACTAGGAGAAGGATGTTTTGACCTCGTGCTATACACAATTGGTGCCTGATAAGCCTAGGGAGCCTTAATAATGTGATCTGGCCAGCCTCCTTCAACTCAAAAGTAGTATCAATAGCTATGGTATGGGTCTGGTTTGAAGACCAATGGGTGGAAAAAGGGAAATATACTCTTTGGCCACACGAATAAGATACATGGTGGCTTAGAATTGTTTGACCACTGAGTTCTGTTGTAACCCTATCAGTGTGCTTGACTTGAGCCGTCTTAAGAAAATTACAATGTAATCATTGTGCTTCATGTTAAACTTATGCCGCATGTGATGTTCTTTGGTTAGTATGAACCTGAATTATTAGAGCATATCTTACATTCCATTTTTTCAGCTGCTTAGTGCCAGGTAAAACTGTCATAGGGTGATGAAATGGCTCACATGGGTGTGTTTGCTGCAGTATGTCATCAGTCTTACCCACAAAGTTAGTACGATCCCAAAGTATTGGTTAGTACGATAAAGTTTGCTGAAGTACTGAAGTTGAAGCTGATTAGAGACCGTTGAACTTATACTACAAAGGGTTTTCATGTCATGAGAGATCACCTTTCCACAACTTGTATTGTCTATCTTTTATGTTTCTGTATCAGCTATGTTTTGTGCTTTTTCAGATTATCTGTTGTGCTGCCACGACCAATTAACAATTGTTCATTTGGATTTCGGGATTTTGATTCTCCAATAAATGAAGAGGGCTTCCAGTCCGAAAAACTCATTAGTGACACATGCCATATTTGCGCAACGAAACACACTTTTACAAACTAGCAAAAAAAAAAGGATGAAATCCACTATTTCACCTGTGCGCCACAACAATTTTTTTACATAAAAAAGAGCACGCAAATATGCGAACTAAAATTTTTGGTCCCAGTGAAAGAAAACACCATAAGCCTGTTGACACAATCAAAGACAAACCCCATACAGATGAAACGAAACTAGGAAAAAGAGAGGTTATTCTCCCAAATGAAGAAAGGCGCGGCGAAGCGCGCCTTACCCTCTAGTGTAATGTATGTACACAAGCTGCAACTCGTCATGGTTGCATGCTACACATATATTGTTCTCGGTGCCTATGCATGTCCTGCCATCCATCCTGAACCTTTTGGTGACAAATGTTGTAATTATTTTTCAGATCTGCACGGCAGCTATAGCAATTACAACTGAAGCGCCACACAATGCTTACTGTCGTAAGTACAGTACATGTTGGGAATCAAGATGATGAACAAGCAATGAACCGAGGTGGGAGACGAGGCTTTGCCTGCGCAAACTTGCCGCAGCTTTTCTGCAGTTTTCTCACAGAATTTATTCGGGTTCACTAGTAGAAAACAGGGCTTTGGTCCAGGCCGGGTTAGCCCATTAGTCCCGGTTCAGTTATGAACCGAGACTAATGTGAGCATTGGTCCCGGTTCATGCGGCAAAGGCATTAGTCCCGGTTCAAATGGGACCTTTAGTCCCGGTTGGTGCCACGAACCGGTACTAATGCCTCATACCCCATTAGTACCGGTTCGTGGCACGAACCGGTACTAAAGGTTATGTGTGCTAATGGCATGTACCCCATTAGACCTTTAGTACCGGTTCGTGGCATGAACCGGTACTAATGGGGTATGAGGCATTAGTACCGGTTTGTGACACGACCCGGTACTAAAGGTTCCATTTTCAAACTGTACCCCCCCCCCCCCCTGGTGGATCGCCTTTTCAGTTTTGCAAAAAGCAAAAGAAAATGATAAAAACTTCAAAAATTAAAATCCTTCGAGATGTAGTTATGTTACTACATCTACTAGTTAGGAAAATTTAAAAACTTAAATTTGGATATGTTTTGCAAAAAGTATAGGAAAAATGTAAAACGGCTATAACTTTTGCATACTATGTCAAAAAAACGTATAATATATCAAAATGTTCAGCACGAAAATCCGCATCCGATTTTGAGAGCCTACGACTTGTTTGCAAATTTTTTGAATCCTCAAATTCTAAAAGGAAAAAAAGTTATGCTCAAATTTCAGTTTTCTTAATTTTTTTTAATTTTGTTAAATCTGGTCAAACTACTTATTTAAGAAGTATTAGTGTTACTAAATAATTATTCAAGAATATTAGTGTTACTAAATAATTATTTCAGTGTTTTTGAATTTTGGTCAAATTTGGTCAAACTGTGGTCAAACTATGGTCAAACTATGGTCAAACTACTTATTCAAGAAATATTAGTGTTACTAAATAATTATTGTGTTTAGAACAATAATTTCAAACTCAAACAGTGAAATGTGTGACTTCATGCTCAAGCTAAATTCCTGAGGGTTAATAGGATTGACATCTTACTATTGTCAGGAAAACAACAAGTGCAGACTTGGAAACAAGGGAGAATAGAACCCGGAAGTTAAGCATGCTCAGGCTGGAGTAGTGAGATGGGTGACCGTCTGGGAAGTTAGATGATTTGGAATGATGAGGGGTGATTAGAGATTAGAGGTTAAATTGAGCAGTGATGAAGGTGATTAGATATTAGAGGTTAAAATAATTCAGAAATTTGCAAACAAAAAAAATTTCAAATTTTCTTTTAAAAAAAATTAAAAAAAATCATAAAATTTTTTTTAGTACCGGTTGGTGTTACCAACCGGGACTAAAGGTGGACCTCCAGGCAGCGGCCACGTGAAAACCAGGACTAAAGGGGAGGCTTTAGTAACGACCCTTTAGTCCCGGTTCCAGAACCGGGACTAAGGCCCTTATGAACCGGAACAAATACCCCTTTTTCTACTAGTGGTTACAACGAAGGGAACGGGGCTCGTGGCCACCTGACTTTGCGCTACTATGATCCACAATGCTCGTGCCATCCCACGAATGAATCAGTATGGCGCATGACTCGGGCCTAGCTGTTTAACTCTCGAGGTAATCTTGCTATCTGCTAACTGTCGAAACGGATAGAAAGAACACTACTACAAATCGCTGCCATGGCAGCAGAACTAACTGAAGTAACTGAAACTGAACTTGCAAGGTTTATTCAAATAGCACATAGGTTTGCGGCTGCCGGATGGACGGGTCACCGGCACCGGCAGAAGACCAAACAGGCGACGAGGGCGAGCAAAAAAATCCCACCTCTGATCGGACGACGAACTGTCACTGGAGCATCGAATAATGGAGTTGATTCTTTTTTAAAAAGGAGGATGACCCCGGCCTCTACATCTGGGCGATGCATACGGCCACTTTATTAATTATTCTCACAAGATGTTACAAAGTCATACAACAGTAAGACTAAAGCTGCCGTCTAAGAAACAAACTGTCGTTACACCTATCCAGTTGATGAAAGGGCGCAGATAGCCTAGGCCTAATACCAAACAGACATCGCAGCCAAGCCTAACATCTAAGACCTGAGACCCCAACCTAGCCACATGCCGGGTCGGGGGCACACACTGGTTCGGCGTGCTCTCAGAGGCCGCCGTCGCCAACTGCCACCGCTCCATCTTCAGAACTGTACTGACGCATCAACCTTGCTCGGTCCAGCGCTGCTCCGCAAACGATGCTCCCAAGAGAGAAACGACACCGCAGTGTCGCCATCGTCCGATCTAGAACACCAGATCCTAGGGTTTCCCCCGGAGCAGCACGAGTGGGTCGACAGTAGTTACACGACGATGCCTCCATCAAGGTAACGGCAAGAACGCCGCCATCTCCTGCCGTCGGCTCGGTTTTCACCGGCAACCATGTCTCTCCTACTCGTAGCCGGGACAAGATGATGGATCTCGAGATCCGATCACCAAACCTCTGGTCGGACATCTCTGGAAGAAGATGACCACCACGTCCACCAGCGTCACCACGCCGGTCACGCGTCGCCGCCGGCACCTCCATGGTGCCAAAAGGCCGACAAGCCCCGACGAACACCACACCTCTCCAGCCGCCATGGCCCAGACCCAAGCACCACCAGATCCAGATCGGATCGGGGTCAAGGGCTCCAGGCCGCAGCCGCCGCGGAGGCAGCACCACTGGACGGTGCCCTGCCCTCCACCCCGCCGTAGGACCGAGTCATCGCCGGAGCTCCGCCGCTCCACGCCGCCAAGCCGCCGCTGAAAGAACTCGCCCTGCCGCCAGGGGGAGAGAGAGACACGCCAGGGAGAGGCCCCGCCGCCGCCGGCACTGCTTGGGCTTTGCCCGGCTGTGTCCCTCGGCGGCGGCGAGGGGGGAGGGAGGGTGTTTGCGGGCCAGCGGCGGAGGGAGTTAGGGTTCCCCCGAGTTGTCCCAGAGAGGGAGGGACGCGGGAGACGGACTCACCTGATGGTTAGAATAGTGAAAAACTATTACCTTGAGTATGCCTGTCTGCTGGTTTGGTGGCAAGAATGAGGAGGCTCTCTGTTTTTTTTGTGGGGGGCCTGCGTTACATACACATGTACACTTACTAGAGTAGTTAGATAATGGTAACATCACACAAGAAAGATAATGGTAACAGCATGACGACAACCAACATTAAACTATTCTTTTTCGTTCCTTGACTGCATTAGTGTAATCTCTGATGCTGCATTACTTCTTACGAGTTTCCTGCTGTGACATGATTTGTGAACAGAGCCTAGTCTTCTGAAGCCCAAGACATGGAGAAATATAATCCGCTCAGATTGGTGAGATGTCATGATGTCTCACGCCATCACTCTGGGAAGCTACGACCAAGCAGCAGCAGGATCTATATTCAGAGTTTCTTTTTTCTTTTCCGCTGTTGATTGTGCACAGTGCACGGCTCCTCCTCCGCACAACTGTTTCCGCGCATACAGCCTGGCTAGAGAAGAAACCATGCATATTTGGATGGAGTATGTGTTGCCGTGCTTTCTTTTGTGAGCCAAGAATCATGTGACACTTAATTTCCTGTTCCGAGGAATGCACCAAGTTATGTTATGTGCGATCTCTGGCTTTGATTCGGAACACACTATCTAGCTGTAACTCATATCATAGATGATGAACTTTTGCTTTTATATATCTCCTTCAGTGTGGTTTCAGTAGTCACTGTATCACCAACTGCATGTGTGAGCTGCTACCAAGGTTTTGGTTACCGGTGGAAATTTCAAGATTTCCCATGGTTACCGCGTATTTCCGTGCCCCTTGATAAATCACCATACCAAGTAAAAAATATCATTTTTTTGAAATTTTTGAATTTAAACACTTGATTTACGATAAAGTACGTAGGATCTAATTAATGCCATGAGAGTTGGTTCTGACGTATTGGTTGCAACCTAGTTCCTGTTTTGAGAGGTCTCTAGTTCGAATATTTGTTCACTCAGTTATTTGAATTTAAAATTCAACTATAAATTTGCTCGAAATATTCTTGGTATTTCTCGGTAACCGTGGTAACCACGTTTACCCGTCCCCCTCGGTAAAATTGCCTCATTCCGTAACCAAAACCTTGGCTGCTACTCCCTTTGTAAGAGCAAATACCGTTTGTTGTTTTGTTCGTCTGTAGTGACTCTTTGAGCACAGTTTAGTTAGCTGTAACAAATTTTCATGTTTTATTGTAGGAAACAGAGCAAGTGCTACCTAACTGTAGTGTCCAACTCTGCTTTTAGGTCAGCATTTCCAGCATTATTGTTTACTCGGCTTGAGGAATTGTATGTCATTGGCTGTTCTGAAACTGAAACTGCAGATCCATGAAGACTCCGAAGAGATGTTCATGGTCTGTATCATACTTCATACTCTAACTTGGAGGTGAGGAAGAGATGTTCCTGTGGGTTTCATTGACCAATCTTCAACTGCACAACCATCAAGATGTGGCGGCGGCGGTGGGCTGATCAGTCTGTTTGACACGAGTGGTGGACATCAACGGCAACAGCCGGATCTTCAACATCAAGCCTTTTTCTTTGCCCCCAAGTCCTCCAAGATTACATTGCTCTCTGCATGCCATAACATGTTCTCCTTTCAGAGATTGGCGAGGTGTCAATATGTAAGAGCATCACCATGGGTAGCTACAAGTACGACCAAGCAGCGGCAAACTATTTCTGCAATAGTCCCACTTTCGTCTTTCGGCAACCTACATTAATTTGTATGCCAAAAACTCGGTGACACTTAACTTGGGCATGTCACTATATTTCTTGTTCAGCATGACCTCAGTTTGACTCTGTGTACCACATATGGAGCTACATCTTGTACTCGGTGGTCTCAGATTTACCTCCAGCTAGCCTTGCAATAGCGTCATATGTCTAGTGCGTTTGGCTAATGTAGTACTCCCTCCGATCCAAATCTTAGTACAACTTTAGTACAAAGTTTTACTACAACACTGACAAGTAATATGAACCGGAGTGAGTAATTAATTTCTGAAGGGGAAAATACTCTATACTTGATCCTGTCTCTCCTTTGTTCGCCCGCACAACTGTGCCCCCCACTTCATAACTCCATATCAATACAAACACAATGCAACATCGATCATCACATATGTGTGGTATCATAAGAAAAAAACAATGGACAAACATAGGACATAGTTGTGACGAACGACATAGGACAACAAAAGACGACATATGGATCAGATTTTAGATCCAGCTCAGAATGCTTGTTTCAACCACCTGGTCGATCATACTCCATGAAATCTTTCAATATTTCAAAGCTTGAGTTTTGAACAGTGGGTCTAGTCAAACTCTGTAATATTTGAAAATGACTATATTATTGGACTCTTGGAAATGATGTGTTTATTTGTCTTGAAAGATTTTTTATAGTAGAGTAATTAGCACCTTTTATCTCAAGTTGCTGAGGTTTTATCTCATTTAGTAAACCTCGTCACCAAGCAGGATGTTTGAAATCGAAAATGATAATGCTCAGTCAGCTGATTATTTACTTGAAATGTCGCTTAGTGTGCCATCTGGTTTCCTTGACAAGTTAATCTATCATCTAATTATTAGAATTGAAAATTCATATTTTCTCATGTTATAGATTTTTCTTCATGGTGGGACGAAGATCACTCTCGTGTATTCTTACAGTTTTAACCGTGCAACAGAGAGATCCATTGGCGGTAGGATGCTACTTGACACGCGTCAAAAACCCTCTTATATTATGCGACGGAGGGAGTAGTTATTGTGCCTAAAACGAAAAAAAAATCTCAGCTCTAGATGAACCAGAAAGAAGAAGAATTCTCAGCTCTCACATATTCTTCTATTTTAGCAACCGTGCGATAGAGATCCGATGGCTCTAGCATGCTCAGCTCTTGTGCCAGAAAGGGGAAAAGAATCCCCAGCTCTAGAACTGAACCACACCGGCGGGCCGAGGCGCTGTGCGGCGGCGGCCGCATTCGGCCGCAACTCGCCGGTCCCATCCCGTCCGCTTGCTCCCGCCGCCGCCTTTACCATCCTCGGCCTCGTCCAGTCGCCATCCACCGCGGGATCGACCTCCTTCTTGGCTGCCTGCCTACTACAGCGCTGAACTGCCGATGCGTTTCAGCGCGGCGCAAGCGGGTGGGCGGGCCGGCGGATGTGGAGAAATTTGGATCGGTACCTTCCACATCCACAGGGCAAAACTCCCTATCCTCCCTGCTCCCATTCCTGCAGGTTGGTTGGGGCAAGGGTAAACTCTGTTTTCTGACAGCATTGTATTGTACTGCTAGGTTTGAGTGTCAGTTAAGTCATAGCAAAACTGTTTCTTGTATCACCAGAATGTCAAGCTATATTTATTTTTCCTGGATAGAGATAACCGACAGGGTTTGAGTTCATTTCATCTTGCGGAGAATCTCAAACATGGTCTGAATTCTTGTTCTCATCTAGCTGGCCAATCAACGAATTACTTATTATTCTTCAGTTGGTCATTAGATGAACTTACGAAAGCTAGGGTGATTGACAGGTGCAGATTGAGGACTGGTGATAGCCTGGTGGTGCTTGAGAACATAGTGGCGCCTCCGCACCGGGCTGGCTTCAACTCCCTGTGGACGTGGAAATTAGCAGCATCCGAAAATCGTATGCCAGTTCGATCACCATAGCTGTTATGATCCTAGCTACCTTCATTAGTGCAGAACCGGGCAATAGCACCGGTTCGTAAGGTCCTTTAGTGCCGGTTCCATAACCGGCACTAAATTGTGGTCACTAAAGGCCCCCCCCCTTTAGTACCGATTCAGCACGAACCAGTGCTAAAGGGCAACCACGTGGCACGAGCCAGCTCCGGGGGCCTAGAGCCCTTTAGTACCGGTTGTTAAGACCAACCGGTACTATAAGGTTTGGGGGGTTTTAAGTTTTATGATTTCTTTTTCATTTAATTTTGTGTTTCCATTTTAATTCTTTTTGTTTGCTGGTATTTTACGATACTACACATTGTACATGTTATATATATATATATATATATATATATATATATAATTTCTAGTAGAACCAATCATGCATATATATATCTCATAAATGTCTCACAAACCACCATATTAATTAATTCACACATACACACATTATAGCTATATACTATTTCTCCTACATATGCATGTTGCCTTCGGAGCCAGTGGCATTAGTCTAATTGGTGCCTTCGGAGCACGATGACAATTGGAAGTGGTTTTCATGGGGGCGGTAGCGGGTAATAGTATTCTCCCTTCGGATTTATGACCTGGTCGAGCAAAAATCCCGCTATTTCCTCTTGAAGTGCTTCTACGCGCTCCTTTTCTAGGAGCTTCTCCCGCACCTCTTTGAACTGTTAAGAAGGAGATCAATATGCATGTGTATTAGTTGTGTGACTAGATATCGATAATGGTGTAAAAATTGTGAATAGTGTTCTGACAAGCGTACCCATTCCTGTCTTTGAGATCTGCTCCTTTCGGACGCCATCATGCGAATGTTCTCGCAAACGCAGAATGCACACAGATCAGTCATCTGCGCCTGCTTCAGGGCCTTTACGAGAATGGAATTTGATTAGATAATAATTAATCAAGCATGATAATTAAAGAGATGGCAGCTAGCTAGCTAGCTAGTATTACTTAATTATTTACCTTGGGTCGAAACCATTTAAGCTTTTTTTTCCATTCGCCTTCCGTGACGCTGATGAACCTTGCTCAAGCCCTGCCCGCCGACAAAGAAAATGAATAAAGGGTTATTAAATAGTTCATATCATGAAATGACGAACTAAATAGGCCGAGATATATAGTTAATAATGATTGAAATTACCTGTTGACTATCCCAAACAAGATGTTATAGTCAGTTTTTTCTTTGAGTAGTGAGTCCAGTACTTCAATTGTTCCGGCGTCAACTTTAATGATACACAAGACCCAGTGAAATCTGCATGCACACACGTTTGCATGTCTTAATTAAGTGGGCATATGTAAGCAAAAACATGTAGCTAGCTAGTAGGCAAAAACAGAGAATTTGTAGTACAAGACAGTGTGACTAACTGGAAGTTGTAAGGAAGTAGTATATCTTCATTGTATTTGACGCGCTTCAAGAACTCAAGCATGCTGTCCTCTACGTTCTTTTGCTGACGTGGATTTATTAGCCATGTGTATTCATTAACGGTGTTTGGGTCAATGAACTCAATGCCAAAGCGTCCACCTTTTCTCATTTCATACATCTTCATCCTGCATAATACCACAGAAAACAATATAGTGAGGATAATTACAGGTAATGATTGATCAAAAGGATCACTACAGCTAGCTTGAGACTTAAATTACAGAAAGAAATCACTTACAGACAATAACAACTGACGATAGATTTGTCGAGTGCGTCTTGATTGTATAACTGAAACAGTTCAGTATACTCAACGGACACAGCTTTTTCATGGAAGTAACGCTCCTCCTTGACATTCACCATGAGGGACAATCGATCTGAAATCTTGGTAATGTTCATGTACCATTGATGCAATTCATACATTCTCGTTGGGAGGTTCTTGACCTTGTCTGGCTCGACCAAAGGTTGGCCTCGGACATATTTCCGTTTTATTTCATCCTCTCTAAGCAAAGGCATGGGCTCTATCTCGAGGAGTTGTCCAACAGTGATGTTGAGAACTTCAGCCTGCATTATATGCTCCTCCGTTATTACCACATTGCCCACCTCGGGAACGTGCACTGTTTGCCCACAATAATATTGGGCGCGCGTATTGTCACGTGTTGTTGGCACAACAAGCGAGGGGATCGATTGTGCCGCCTGTTCTTCCAGCTGGGGAATGGTTTTCCCGCATTTTTTGACAGCTGCTTCTTGTTTGCTCGATCCCGATGTAGACGTGCTCGCCTCCTTTTGTAGACGTGCTCGATTTAACTTCCTGATGTGGCGCTCATAGTCTGTGTCAACAGGCTTGGGAGCTGGTGGTTGAGCCATACGAATGAAGTGGTCAATCCTTTCCTCAAGCACTTTCTCCCTTGGCGGCGGTGGCGGTTTCGGTGCAAAATAGGCTTCCACCTCGGCCTTCGGTATGGCTGCGATTTCCTCCTCGGACCTGTCATAAGCCCTCTGCGGAAGAGGCGTGAGGCTTGGACCATATTTATATCGCTTGCCTCCGCCTGTACTTCCTGTACTACCTCGACTCGTACCGCTACGCACCATAGCTGCGGGGTGTCTCTTCTGCGATTGCTGAGGCGGCGGAGACGGCTGACGGGGCTGAGTTGGACGAGGAGGAGTGGCCTGAGGTTGTGCCAGACTTGGAGGAGGAGTGGACGTCTGACGCTGTGGCGGACTTGGAGGAGGAGGAGTGGCCTGACACTTTGTCGGACTTGGAGGAGGAGTGTCCTGACACTTTGCCGGACTTGGTGGACTTGCAGGAGCGGGAGTCTGCTGACTCGGTGGCGGACTTCGACGAGGAGTCGGCTGACGCGGTGTCGATGGCCTTCGAAAGATGATGCAATCCTTTTTCCATAGGATGATACGATGTTTGGCCTCTCCGAGAAAGCGCTCGCCGTCACCTCCAGGAATGTCAAGCTGTAGCTCCGAATATGGTGGGTCCACTGAAGGAAATATGCCCTAGAGGCAATAATAAAGTTATTATTTATTTCCTCATATCATGATAAATGTTTATTATTCATGCTAGAATTGTATTAACCGGAAACATAATACATGTGTGAATATATAGACAAACAGAGTGTCACTAGTATGCCTCTACTTAACTATCTTGTTAATCAAAGATGGTTATGTTTCCTAACCATGAACAAGGAGTTGTTATTTGATTAACAAGGTCACATCATTAGTTGAATGATCTGATTGACATGACCCATTCCGTTAGCTTAGCACTCGATCGTTTAGTATGTTGCTATTGCTTCCTTCATGACTTATACATGTTCCTATGACTATGAGATTATGCAACTCCCGTTTACCGGAGGAACACTTTGTGTGCTACCAAACGTCACAACGTAACTGGGTGATTATAAAGGTGCTCTACAGGTGTCTCCGAAGGTACTTGTTGAGTTGGCGTATTTCGAGATTAGGATTTGTCACTCCGAATGTCGGAGAGGTATCTCTGGGCCCTCTCGGTAATACACATCACTTAAGCCTTGCAAGCATTTCAACTAATGAGTTAGTTGTGAGATGATGTATTACGGAACGAGTAAAGAGACTTGCCGGTAACGAGATTGAACTAGGTATTGGATACCGACGATCGAATCTCGGGCAAGTAACATACCGATGACAAAGGGAACAACGTATGTTGTTGTGCGGTCTGACCGATAAAGATCTTCGTAGAATATGTAGGAACCAATATGGGCATCCAGGCCCCGCTATTGGTTATTGACCGGAGACATGTCTCGGTCATGTCTACATTGTTCTCGAACCGTAGGGTCCGCACGCTTAAGGTTTCGATGACAGTTATATTATGAGTTTATGTATTTTGATGTACCGAAGGTTGTTCGGAGTCCCGGATATGATCACGGACATGACGAGGAGTCTCGAAATGGTCGAGACATAAAGATTGATATATTGGACGGATATATTTGGACACCGGAAAGGTTCCGGAGAAGTTTGGAGCTCCGGGAGGTTACCGGAACCCCCCGGGAGGTATATGGGCCTTATTGGGCCCATATAGGAAGAAGGGAGAAGGAACAAGGGAGGGGGGCGCGCCCCCCCAGCCCAATCCGAATTGGGGAGGGGGGCCGGCCCCCCCTTTCCTTTCTCCTTCCCCCTCTTCCTATACTACTACTAGTACTACTTCCTAATACTAGTACTCTTTCCTTCCCCCTCCAAATAAGATAAGGAAAAAGGGGGGAAACCTACTTGGAGTAGGTTTCCCCCTCCCCTATGGCGCGCCCCCCTTGGGCCGGCCACCTCCTCCCTCCCTCCTTTATATACGGGGGTAGGGGGGCACCCTAGAACACACAAGTTGATCATTGAGATCGTTCCTTAGCCGTGTGCGGTGCCCCCCTCCACGATATTACACCTCGGTCATATTGTAGCGGTGCTTAGGCGAAGCCCTGCGACAGGAGAACATCAAGATCGTCACCACGCCGTCGTGCTGACGGAACTCCCCCTCGGAGCCTCTACTGGATTGGAGATCGAGGGTGCGTCATCGAGCTGTACGCGTGTCAAGAACTCGGAGGTGCCGGAGTAACGGTGCTTGGATCGGTTGGACCGGGAGGACGTACGACTACTTCCTCTACGTTGCGTCAACGCTTCCGCTTCGGTCTACGAGGGTACGTAGACAACACTCTCCCCTCTCGTTGCTATGCATCACCATGATCTTGCGTGTGCGTAGGAAATTTTTTGAAATTACTACGTTCCCCAACAGTGGCATCCGAGCCTAGGTTTTTATGGTTTGATGTTATATGCACGAGTAGAACACAAGTGAGTTGTGGGCGATATAGGTCATACTGCTTACCAGCATGTCATACTTTGGTTCGGCGGTATTGTTGGATGAAGCGGCCCGGACCGACATTACGCGTACGCTTACGCGAGACTGGTTTTACCGCCGTGCTTTGCACACAGGTGACTAGCGGGTGTCAGTTTCTCCAACTTTAGTTGAACCGAGTGTGGCTACGCCCGGTCCTTGCGAAGGTTAAAACAGCATCAACTTGACAAACTATCGTTGTGGTTTTGATGCGTAGGTGAGATTGGTTCTTGCTTAAGCCCGTAGCAGCCACGTAAAACTTGCAACAACAAAGTAGAGGACGTCTAACTTGTTTTTGCAGGGCATGTTGTGATGTGATATGGCCAAGACATGATGCTATATTTTATTGTATGAGATGATCATGTTTTGTAACCGAAGTTATCGGCAACTGGCAGGAGCCATATGGTTGTCGCTTTATTGTATGAAATGCAAACGCCCTGTAATTGCTTTACTTTATCACTAAGCGGTAGCGATAGTCGTAGAAGCAATAGATGGCGTAAACGACAACGATGCTACGATGGAGATCAAGGTGTCGCGCCGGTGACGATGGTGATCATGATGGTGCTTCGGAGATGGAGATCACAAGCACAAGAAGATGATGGCCATATCATATCACTTATATTGATTGCATGTGATGTTTATCCTTTATGCATCTTATCTTGCTTTGATTGACGGTAGCATTTTAAGATGATCTCTCACTAAAAATTATCAAGTAGTGTTCTCCCTGAGTATGCACCGTTGCCAAAGTTCGTCGTGCCCAGACACCACGTGATGATCGGGTGTGATAAGCTCTACGTCCATCTACAACGGGTGCAAGCCAGTTTTGCACACGCAGAATACTCAGGTTAAACTTGACGAGCCTAGCATATGCAGATATGGCCTCGGAACACGGAGACCGAAAGGTCGAGCGTGAATCATATAGTAGATATGATCAACATAAGATGTTCACCATTGAAAACTACTCCATCTCACGTGATGATCGGTTATGGTTTAGTTGATTTGGATCACGTGATCACTTAGATGACTAGAGAGATGTCTGTCTAAGTGGGAGTTCTTAAGTAATATGATTAATTGAACTAAAATTTATCATGAACTTAGTACCTGATAGTATCTTGCTTGTCTATGTTGTTTGTAGATAGATGGCCCGTGCTGTTGTTCCGTTGAATTTTAATGCGTTCCTTGAGAAAGCTAAGTTGAAAGATGATGGTAGCAACTACGCGGACTGGGTCCGTAACTTGAGGATTATCCTCATTGCTGCACAGAAAAATTACGTCCTGGAAGCACCGCTGGGTGCCAGGCCTGCTGCTGATGCAACTGACGACGTTAAGAACGTCTGGCAGAGCAAAGCTGATGACTACTCGATAGTTCAATGTGCCATGCTTTACGGCTTAGAACCGGGACTTCAACGACGTTTTGAACGTCATGGAGCATATGAGATGTTTCAGGAGTTGAAGTTGATATTCCAGAAGAATGCCCGGATTGAGAGATATGAAGTCTCCAATAAGTTCTATAGCTGCAAGATGGAGGAGAATAGTTCTGTCAGTGAGCACATACTCAAGATGTCTGGGTATTGTAATCACTTGATTCAACTGGGAGTTACTCTTCCGGATGATAGCGTCATTGACAGAATTCTCCAATCACTTCCACCAAGCTACAAGAGCTTCGTGATGAACTATAATATGCAAGGGATGGATAAGACGATTCCCGAGCTCTTCGCAATGCTAAAGGCTGCGGAGGTAGAAATCAAGAAGGAGCATCAAGTGTTGATGGTTAACAAGACCACTAGTTTCAAGAAAAAGGGCAAAGGGAAGAAGAAGGGGAACTTCAAGAAGAACAGCAAACAAGTTGCTGCTCAAGAGAAGAAACCCAAGTCTGGACCTAAGCCTGAAACTGAGTGCTTCTACTGCAAGCAGACTGGTCACTGGAAGCGGAACTGCCCCAAGTATTTGGCGGATAAGAAGGATGGCAAAGTGAACAAAGGTATATGTGATATACATGTTATTGATGTGTACCTTACTAGAGCTCGCAGTAGCACCTGGGTATTTGATACTGGTTCTGTTGCTAATATTTGCAACTCGAAACAGGGACTACGGATTAAGCGAACACTGGCAAAGGACGAGGTGACGATGCGCGTGGGAAATGGTTCCAAAGTCGATGTGATCGCGGTCGGCACGCTACCTCTACATCTACCTTCGGGATTAGTATTAGACCTAAATAATTGTTATTTGGTGCCAGCGTTGAGCATGAACATTATATCTGGATCTTGTTTGATGCGAGACGGTTATTCATTTAAATCAGAGAATAATGGTTGTTCTATTTATATGAGTAATATCTTTTATGGTCATGCACCCCTGAAGAGTGGTCTATTTTTGATGAATCTCGATAGTAGTGATACACATATTCATAGTGTTGAAGCCAAAAGATGCAGAGTTGATAATGATAGTGCAACTTATTTGTGGCACTGCCGTTTGGGTCATATCGGTATAAAGCACATGAAGAAACTCCATACTGATGGACTTTTGGAACCACTTGATTATGAATCACTTGGTACTTGCGAACCGTGCCTCATGGGCAAGATGACCAAAATGCCGTTCTCCGGTACTATGGAGAGAGCAACAGATTTGTTGGAAATCATACATACAGATGTATGTGGTCCAATGAATGTTGAGGCTCGTGGCGGATATCGTTATTTTCTCACCTTCACAGATGATTTAAGCAGATATGGGTATATCTACTTAATGAAGCATAAGTCTGAAACATTTGAAAAGTTCAAAGAATTTCAGAGTGAAGTTGAAAATCATCGTAACAAGAAAATAAAGTTTCTACGATCTGATCGTGGAGGAGAATATTTGAGTTACGAGTTTGGTCTACACTTAAAACAATGTGGAATAGTTTCGCAACTCACGCCACCCGGAACACCACAGCGTAATGGTGTGTCCGAACGTCGTAATCGTACTTTACTTGATATGGTGCGGTCTATGATGTCTCTTACAGATTTACCGCTATCGTTTTGGGGTTATGCTCTAGAGACAGCCACATTCACGTTAAATAGGGCACCATCGAAATCCGTTGAGACGACACCTTATGAACTATGGTTTGGCAAGAAACCAAAGTTGTCGTTTCTTAAAGTTTGGGGTTGCGATGCTTATGTGAAAAAGCTTCAACCTGATAAGCTCGAACCCAAATCGGAGAAATGTGTCTTCATAGGATACCCAAAGGAGACAGTTGGGTACACCTTCTATCACAGATCCGAAGGCAAGACATTCGTTGCTAAGAATGGATCCTTTCTAGAGAAGGAGTTTCTCTCGAAAGAAGTGAGTGGGAGGAAAGTAGAACTTGATGAGGTAACTGTACCTACTCCCTTGTTGGAAAATAATACATCACAGGAACCGGTTTCTGTGACGTCAAAACCAACTAGTGAGGAAGTTGATGATGATGATCATAGAACTTCAGATCAAGTTAATACAGAACCACGTAGGTCGAACAGAGTAAGATCCGCACCAGAGTGGTACGGTAATCCTATTCTGGAAGTCATGCTACTAGATCATGATGAACCTACGAACTATGAAGAAGCGATGGTGAGCCCAGATTCCGCAAAATGGCTTGAAGCCATGAAATCTGAGATGGGATCCATGTATGATAACAAAGTATGGACTTTGGTTGACTTGCCCGATGGTCGGCAAGCAATTGAGAATAAATGGATCTTCAAGAAGAAGACTGACGCTGACGGTAATGTTACTGTCTACAAAGCTCGACTTGTTGCAAAAGGTTTTCGACAAGTTCAAGGGGTTGACTACGATGAGACCTTCTCACCCGTAGCGATGCTTAAGTCTGTCCGAATCATGTTAGCAATTGCCGCATTTTATGATTATGAAATTTGGCAAATGGATGTAAAAACTGCATTCCTGAATGGATTTCTGGAAGAAGAGTTGTATATGATGCAACCAGAAGGTTTTATCGATCCAAAGGGAGCTAACAAAGTGTGCAAGCTCCAACGTTCCATTTATGGACTGGTGCAAGCCTCTCGGAGTTGGAATAAACGTTTTGATAGTGTGATCAAAGCATTTGGTTTTATACAGACTTTTGGAGAAGCCTGTATTTACAAGAAAGTGAGTGGGAGCTCTGTAGCATTTCTAATATTATATGTGGATGACATATTATTGATTGGAAATGATATAGAATTTCTGGATAGCATAAAGGGATACTTGAATAAAAGTTTTTCAATGAAAGACCTCGGTGAAGCTGCTTACATATTGGGCATTAAGATCTATAGAGATAGATCAAAACGCTTAATTGGACTTTCACAAAGCACATACCTTGACAAAATTTTGAAGAAGTTCAAAATGGATCAAGCAAAGAAAGGGTTCTTGCCTGTATTGCAAGGTGTGAAGTTGAGTAAGACTCAAAGCCCGACCACTGCAGAAGATAGAGAGAAAATGAAAGTGTTCCCTATGCTTCAGCCATAGGCTCTATCATGTATGCAATGCTGTGTACCAGACCTGATGTGTGCCTTGCTATAAGTCTAGTAGGGAGGTACCAAAGTAATCCAGGAGTGGATCATTGGACAGCGGTCAAGAACATCCTGAAATACCTGAAAAGGACTAAGGATATGTTTCTCGTATATGGAGGTGACAAAGAGCTCATCGTAAATGGTTACGTTGATGCAAGCTTTGACACTGATCCGGACGATTCTAAATTGCAAACCGGATACGTGTTTACATTAAACAGTGGAGCTGTCAGTTGGTGCAGTTCAAAGCAAAGCGTCGTGGCGGGATCTACATGTGAAGCGGAATACATAGCTGCTTCGGAAGCAGCCAATGAAGGAGTCTGGATGAAGGAGTTCATATCCGATCTAGGTGTCATACCTAGTGCATCGGGTCCAATGAAAATATTTTGTGACAATACTGGAGCGATTGCCTTAGCGAAGGAATCCAGATTTCACAAAAGAACCAAGCACATCAAGAGACGCTTCAATTCCATCTGGGATCTAGTCCAGGTGGGAGACATAGAGATTTGCAAGATACATACGGATCTGAATGTTGCAGACCCGTTGACTAAGCCTCTTCCACGAGAAAAGCATGATCAACACCAAGACTCCATGGATGATGCAATCCTTTATCCATAGGATGATACGATGTTTGGCCTCTCCGAGAAAGCGCTCGCCGTCACCTCCAGGAATGTCAAGCTGTAGCTCTGAATATGGTGGGTCCACTGAAGGAAATATGCCCTAGAGGCAATAATAAAGTTATTATTTATTTCCTCATATCATGATAAATGTTTATTATTCATGCTAGAATTGTATTAACCGGAAACATAATACATGTGTGAATATATAGACAAACAGAGTGTCACTAGTATGCCTCTACTTAACTAGCTTGTTAATCAAAGATGGTTATGTTTCCTAACCATGAACAAGGAGTTGTTATTTGATTAACAAGGTCACATCATTAGTTGAATGATCTGATTGACATGACCCATTCCGTTAGCTTAGCACTCGATCGTTTAGTATGTTGCTATTGCTTCCTTCATGACTTATACATGTTCCTATGACTATGAGATTATGCAACTCCCGTTTACCGGAGGAACACTTTGTGTGCTACCAAACGTCACAACGTAACTGGGTGATTATAAAGGTGCTCTACAGGTGTCTCCGAAGGTACTTGTTGAGTTGGCGTATTTCGAGATTAGGATTTGTCACTCCGAATGTCGGAGAGGTATCTCTGGGCCCTCTCGGTAATACACATCACTTAAGCCTTGCAAGCATTTCAACTAATGAGTTAGTCGTGAGATGATGTATTACGGAACGAGTAAAGAGACTTGCCGGTAACGAGATTGAACTAGGTATTGGATACCGACGATCGAATCTCGGGCAAGTAACATACCGATGACAAAGGGAACAACGTATGTTGTTGTGCGGTTTGACCGATAAAGATCTTCGTAGAATATGTAGGAACCAATATGGGCATCCAGGTCCCGCTATTGGTTATTGACCGGAGACATGTCTCGGTCATGTCTACATTGTTCTCGAACCGTAGGGTCCGCACGCTTAAGGTTTCGGTGACAGTTATATTATGAGTTTATGTATTTTGATGTACCGAAGGTTGTTCGGAGTCCCGGATATGATCACGGACATGACGAGGAGTCTCGAAATGGTCGAGACATAAAGATTGATATGTTGAACGGATATATTTGGAGCACCGGAAAGGTTCCGGAGAAGTTTGGAGCTCCGGGAGGTTACCGAAACCCCCCCCGGAGGTATATGGGCCTTATTGGGCCCATATAGGAAGAAGGGAGAAGGAACAAGGGAGGGGGGCGCGCCCCCCCCCAGCCCAATCCGAATTGGGGAGGGGGGCCGGCCCCCCCTTTCCTTTCTCCTTCCCCCTCTTCCTAATACTACTACTAGTACTACTTCCTAATACTAGTACTCTTTCCTTCCCCCTCCAAATAAGATAAGGAAAAAGGGGGGAAACCTACTTGGAGTAGGTTTCCCCCTCCCCTATGGCGCGCCCCCCTCGGGCCGGCCACCTCCTCCCTCCCTCCTTTATATACGGGGGTAGGGGGGCACCCTAGGACACACAAGTTGATCATTGAGATCGTTCCTTAGCCGTGTGCGGTGCCCCCCTCCACGATATTACACCTCGGTCATATTGTAGCGGTGCTTAAGCGAAGCCCTGCGACAGGAGAACATCAAGATCGTCACCACGCCGTCGTGCTGACGGAACTCCCCCTCGGAGCCTCTACTGGATTGGAGATCGAGGGTGCGTCATCGAGCTGTACGCGTGTCAAGAACTCGGAGGTGCCGGAGTAACGGTGCTTGGATCGGTTGGACCGGGAGGACGTACGACTACTTCCTCTACGTTGCGTCAACGCTTCCGCTTCGGTCTACGAGGGTACGTAGACAACACTCTCCCCTCTCGTTGCTATGCATCACCATGATCTTGCGTGTGCGTAGGAAATTTTTTGAAATTACTACGTTCCCCAACATCCACCACCTCATCAACCAAGACACGAGCATAGCCCGCTGGAATCGGGTTGCAATGGAAGGTTACCTCGGGGAGATTTGTAAAAGCAACGCCGTCCACCACCTTCATGGATATGTTCTTCATTTTGACATGTAGCTCGCAGTTAGTGTTCTCCGTGATGTCATCCACGGGGTATCTACCCAGCATTGCGCCGTCCGGGACGGAACCGACGCTGCTTCTCGGCATGGATGGGCCGGTGTTATCCAATGCAGGATCATCCGCTAGCTACTGCAGCTGCTGAGACCCCCTTTGCTGGGTAAGTGAGTCGATCTACTCCTGCTGCCGCTGGAATTTGACTGCCAATTTCGCTTGACTTGCTTCTAGGCCTTGAAGGCGTTCCTAGTCCCGCTTCCTCTGCTCCTCCTCCATCTTCCTCTTCTTCTACTCCGCAATCTTCTTTCTCGCACGGGTTCTGTAGTCGGTGTTCCATTCTGAAAACCCCTCATACCACAGAATAGCGCCCTTGCCTCGTGTTCTTCCCGGGTGTTCAGGATTTCCCAGGGCACGTGTAAGCTCGTCGTTTTCTCTATTGGGCTGGAACACCCCCGATCGTGCCTCTCTATTGCAACAAGTATCGCATCGTCGGCTCCCTTCAGACTTGCCCTCGTCAAAACATTGCCTGTCTCCGGGTCCAACTCCCCCCATGCGCATAGAACCAAGTCCTGACCCTAGGGGGCCAGCTCTTAGTAACCGGAGTGACACCTGCATCCTCCATCTCTTTCTCAGACTTATCCCACTTAGGCATTGCCACCGCATAGCCACCTGGCCCCAGCTTATGGAACTTATCCTTTTTTTCGGCATTCTTCTTGTTTATTCTCGACCGTTCCTTAGCTAATTCCGAATCCTTGAATTTCACGAAATCGTCCCAATGAGCACGTTGGTTCTCTAGTGTTCCCTCGAATATTGGAGTCTTCCTTCCTCCCTTGACGTACTTGTTCCATTCACGATTCTTGTGGTTCTTGAATGCAACCGCCATCTTGATAAGAGCAGCGTCCTTGACTTTCTGCACATCTGCTTCTGTGAAATGATCTGGTAGGGTGAAATGTTCCATGAGAGTATCCCAAAGCAGATCTTTTTGATTCTTGTCGACAAAAGTAACATCTGGACGTGGCTTTGTTGGCTCTCTCCATTCTTGAAGTTTGATCGGGAGTTGGTCCTTCACAAGAACTCCGCACTGACGAACGAACTTGTCTGCAATATTCTTAGGCGCTAATGGTTCGCCAATAGGGCTGCATGCCTCGATATTGTACTTTACGCCCTGCTTCAACTTTTTGTTCGGGCCTCGTTTCGTCCTTTTGCCTGAAGATTTGCTCGATCCGGATGGCTGAAAGAACAAAGATCGATTCGTTAATATATCTTCAAGTCATTTAAAACATGTGATGATCACCAGATGCCTGCTTATATAAATATATATACCTCGCCGGTCTTTGTTGTTTCAGGATCAACATGTTCTTCATCATCGTCATAATCGTAGTTCATGACTTCATCAATTCGGTCGTCGCGATCGAATATCATATCACCCTCTCCGGTGTTGTTTAGAAATTCGGAGCCGTCATAATCTTCTTCATTCTGATCATCATCTGGCCCGCATATCATATCAAACATGGTCTGTTCTCCCTCTCTGTCGGTATTGTCTGCCATAGCTTTTATTTAACTAATCCAAAAGAAATATAAAACAATTTAGTATTCAAATTACATCGTCTCAAATAATAGATATAATCTCGAATACATCATCTAGAATAATAGATATAATCTCGAATACATCGTCTCAAATAATATATAATATTGAATAGTACATCACTGGCTAGGTACCTAATAAAGATCGAATACTACAGAAGAATCTAGGACACTCGCGGTTCCTGCGGCGCGGGCAGTGGACACCCAAAGAGAAGGAACCCTCACAGGATCATAGCTGAAGTGAGATCCCCGAAGAAACTGCCAGGTATTGGAGAACCTGCCGTCCTCTAACGCAACCATGTAGCGATGGACGTGCTCGTCCTCCTCCCTGACACGGCGACGTACCACCTTCGACGGAGCCGGGTCCCTCCGCACCGAAACTGGCCCACGCGAACGCCACCAAACAAGATCAGGGTCGACGACGGGACCCGGGGTCGGGTTCCTCATCAAGCGGCACGCCCCTCCAGGCAGCACCTCCCAGTGCCAGCCCGGCGGAGCCCAGTCCCGGACATGGGTCGGCTGGACGTCGTCGCGGACGGGTCGACTGCGAGGATGCGGGCCGGGCATCGTCGAGAACAAATACTAGCTATATGCCCGCAAAAAGTAACATTTTTTTAATGATTGGATTTTGATAACTAAAATTTCTAACATTTCTATATAACACTAATTATGCTATCATTGCATATGTCAAAAATCTATATACTATTTCATACTAATTAAGCATCTAACACTAAAAACAGAAAACACAACTTCTATACATCCATTAAAAACTGAAAAACAACATTATATAAAAAATTTCCATACTAATTAAACACTAATTATATCCATCTAACATGCATTCATACATATATAATAGTGAAAAAATAATAATCTAAATAATCTAAACTAATTAAACATACAAAATACGTGTATACTAATATATACATGCATTAATTCATACAGATGTACGTGTGTGTGTGTGTGTGTGTGTGTTCACATGCATGCTTGTGTGTGTGTGTGTATGGGCTCGGGGAGGGGCGGCGCCCATGGTGGCCGCCGGGGGTGAGGGAGAGGGGTTAGAGGGGGAGAGGTCATAGCGGGGCGACGGCGACGGCGAGGCGACGGCGAGGCGACGACCGGGCGGCGACGGCGGGGACGGCGCGACGGGGACGGGGACGGCGTGACGGGGACGGGCCCGGGGCGGCGACGGGGACGGGGGCGGCGACGGGGACGGGGGCGGCGACGGAGACGATCGAGGGCGGCGGCGACGGCGACGGAGATGGAAACAGAGGAACAAACAGAGAGGGTAAACGAAATTTCGGACGTGTTGTATATATAGAGGGCACCTTTAGTACCGGTTGGAGCCACCAACCGGTACTAAAGGCCTGTTTTGGCCAGGCCAAGCGGCGGGAACCGCACCCCTTTAGTACCGGGTCGTGGCACCAACCGGTACTAAAGGCCCCCCCTTTAGTACCGGTTGGAGCCACCAACCGGTACTAATGGCCGTGCGCTGCCACCCGCGGTGCGCTATGTTTAGTCCCACCTCGCCGAGCGAAGGGCAGCCGCACTGGTTTATAAACCCAGCCGCGGCTGTCGAGGAGGGCCATGATACTCGCTCTGCTGGTCGTGGCCGCCTCCTCGCCGCGCGCCGGCCTCTGCCTCCTCACCGCCGCCCTCTGCTCACCGCGCGCCGGCTCGGGCGTGCCGGAGCTGCCGCAGGGCGAGCTCAAGGAGCGGTGGCGCCCGGCCGCTTCCTCGCTGCGTGCCATGCGTCCTCCTCGTCGAGGTGCAGAGGTGCTTGGGGTGGACACGGCTGGAAATATTTGCCCCCCAAGCCTAAAACTTGCGCCGGCGCAGCCCCAGCGGGACGAAAAAACGGCCCTGGGGGGCACAACGGCTGGAGATGCTCTAACATTTCTACTTCTCTGGCAAGAGCACAATTAATGAACTGTGCCAAACACACTCCATTCCACAAGTGGAAAATGTTAATGCACCGAACATGAATATCACATACAAGTTACCTATAACTTTCTAGCAACAAATAGTAAATGAAACTTCACCTTTTTAGCGGAATACATGTATCGCTCTGTAGGTTTGGAACTTGAAAAATACTTCATCCATTCAAAATACATAGACATTTTTTAGAATTGATCAGTCAACTTTATATTTTAACCAGCAACTGCTTCGTAAATACTCATTATAGTTGTATCTGGATAGTTTTACTAGATGTGCTGTAATAAGTATCCTTACGAAATGCCTCCATAGAATTTGTTCCTAAATATAAGACATTTTGGCAGTTCAAATTGAACGGCCAAAACGTCTTACATTAGGAACAGAGAGTGTATTATTTTTTTCTATTCAGCTTCTAGCCCAATGGGACAGCTTCTTTGCTGATGCAAAAAAATTAAAGTGCTCTTGCTTGCTGCTACAGAAAATGAGCAGCAACATGCATGGTTGCTGCATCTCCAAAAGTACAACACAGACCCCAAGGCACAGACTGCATAATGTAGGGTGTGAGGAACTGAGGATAGGAGGTGTATGTGCATGGGAGCATAGCAAAAACACTCTCAATATATATGCTTATAATATAACGGAAATTTGATTACAGCTAAAGTTAGGTCCCAGAAATAATTCTTAAATTTTGTCGCCGTCAAAATGAAGAAGAGTTTTTAACGTTGGCATTTTTTTTCGAAAAGGGGATACCCCGGCCTCTGCATCAGCATGATGCATACGGCCCTCTTATTAACAAAATAAAGTAGTATCAACAAGGTTCCAAAGGTCCTGAAAAATGAAAAAAGAAGCAAAACGAGCTCACACAGGGCCCGGATAAGCTAGATACATCAAACTAGCCACATCAAAGTGCCACAACCGGCTGGGCAAACTAGATAGGAATACTAAATGCCTATCCTATTACATGACCGCCATCCAAACCGGTTGAAGATATCCCGAGCTGCCATCTCCCAACGGACAGACCCAGTAACCAAATGCTCCCTGGCCTCCGTCTGGGTGAGTAGCGACCACGAACGAATGAGAGCCGTAGTCCGGAATAAAACCTGCAAAAAATGTATACATGATGTTCTGTTAAAGACCAAGTCGTTTCTGCAGTTCCAGATGGTCCACAGCAAAGCACAAACCCCCACCCGAATATGTCTCCCTAGGTTTGGCTCAATCCCATTAAGCCATGTCCCAAATAAAGTAGTAACAGAATTCGGTGGTTTGATGTTAAAAGCAATGTGGACCGTCTGCCATAGAACCTTTGCAAGCGGACAATCAAAAAAGAGATGTTTGATAGACTCATCCTGATCACAGAAACTACACCTAGTAGGTCATGTCCAATTGCGCTTCTTCAAGTTGTCCTTAGTTAAAATTACTTGTTTATGAACAAACCACATAAAGACTTTTATTTTCAAAGGAACTTTGACATCCCAAACATGTTTGGACGTGGGAATGGAGCTCGAATTAATAACATCAATATACATTGATTTAACCGTGAAGCCTCCAGACTTAGTCAACTTCCAGCGCAATTCATCAGGTTGTTGAGACAGCTGGATATCCATCAGCCTTCTAACTAGATGGAGCCATTGTTCCCAACGATTGCCCGCTAGCACTCGTCTGAACTGAATATTAAGGGGGATAGATTGGAAAACCGAAGCAATGACCACCTCCTTTCGTTGAACAATACGATACAAGGAGGGATATTGGATGGCCAGTGGTACGTCACCAAGCCAAGTGTCCTCCCAGAAACGCGTGCTCGAGCCGTTTCCTACAACAAACTTTGTCCTATTAACGAAAACCTGCTTGACCTTCATGAGCCCCTTCTAGAAAGGCGAGTCAGTCGGCCTTACAGAGACTTGCGACAAAGTTTTTGACTGGAGGTACTTGCCACGAAGGATCTGTGCCCACACAACATCCGTCTCCGACGAGAGCTTCCACAGCCACTTGCTAAGAAGGCACTTGTTCTTAATTTCTAGATTCTCAATACCTAGACCCCCTTGGTCCTTCGGTCTACAAATAATGTCCCACTTAGCAAGTCTGTATTTTCTTTTCAGCTCATCACCCTGCCAGAAGAACCGCGATCTATAGAAGTCCAGTCTCTTCCTGACTCCAACTGGTACCTCAAAGAACGAAAGAAGAAACATCGGCAAACTTGTGAGCACCGAATTAATTAGGATTAACCGGCCTCCATAAGATAAGAGCTTGCCCTTCCAGCAGCTCAGTTTCTTCTCAAAACGGTCTTCAATGCACTTCCATTCTCTATTCGTTAGCCTACGATGGTGGATAGGGATCCCTAAGTATGAGAAAGGTAACTGTCCCAACTCACACCCAAACAATTGTTTGTAGGCTTCCTGCTCATCTTTGGCCCTGCCAAAGCAGAACAACTCACTCTTATGAAAGTTGATCTTCAGCCCAGTCAATTGTTCGAATAGGCATAACACCAGCTTCATATTCCTAGCCTTACAGACGTCATGCTCCATAAAGATGATCGTATCATCAGCGTATTGTAGGATAGAAATGCCTCCATCAACCAGATGAGGCACCAATCCACCTACTTGACCATTTTCCTTAGCCCGTCCTATCAGAATTGCCAACATATCTACCACAATGTTAAACAAGATAGGGGACATTGGGTCTCCTTGTCGTAAGCCTTTGTGAGTCTGAAAGTAATGACCTATATCATCATTAACTTCAATTCCCACACTACCTTTTTGCGTAAATGATTGCACCTGCCTTCGCCAGGCTTCATCAAACCCTTTCATACGCAAAGATTGTTGGAGAAATGGCCACTTTATCTTATCATACGCTTTCTCGAAATCCACTTTAAAAATCACTCCATCCAATTTTTTGGAGTGGATTTCATGGAGCGTTTCATGCAAAACTACCACCCCTTCTAGAATGTTTCTGTCTGGCATGAACGCGGTTTGGGATTGATGCACCACAAAATGCGCAATCTGTGTGAGCCTGTTGGTCCCGACCTTTGTGAAAATTTTGAAACTAACATTTAGGAGACAGATCGGCCTGAATTGCTCAATTCTTACCGCATCCGTCTTCTTAGGTAGTAATGTGATAGTCCCAAAATTCAGGTGGAATAATTGAAGCTGTCCAGAGAAAAGATCGTGAAACATAGGTAGTAAATCCCCCTTAATAATGTGCCAGCACTTCTTATAAAACTCGGCCGGGAAACCATCCGGACCAGGAGCCTTATTATTTTTCATTTGAGTAATTGCCTCAAGAACCTCCTTCTCCGAGAACGGGGCAAGCAGAATATCATTATCAGCAGCCGAAAGCTGAGGTATATCCTCAGTCATGGACTCATCAAGTGACACCGTATTCTCCTCCGGTGGACCAAATAACTGCTTATAATACTCAGTGATATAAGTTTTCAGGTTATCCTGACCTAAAATTGTACCCTCGTCCTGCTCAAGCTGAAAGATTCGCTTCTTTCTGTGCTTGCCATTAGCAATTAAATGAAAGAACTGAGTATTCGCGTCCCCCTGGACCACTTTACGAACCTTAGCACGTAAAGCCCACTTCAGTTCTTCTTCACGTAGAAGTTCTTTCAACCGCTTTTCCGCCTCATTTTTAACCTGAAGCTCTGCGGGGACTAAAATATTAGACTCGGCTTTAACGTCCAAGTCATGAACAAGAGAAAGGAGTCTATCCTTTTCAATCATATACGCACCACTAAGATGCTTAGCCCAACCCCTCAAGAAGCTTCTCAAATTCCTAATCTTATTCTGCCAACGCTCAATGGGTGTTCTACCGCGAACCTCCCTAGCCCATTCCCTGGCAATCAAGTCAAAGAACCCCTCACGTTCGAACCATGACGTCTCAAAAGAGAAAGTGTTCTTATTTCCCACGTGGTTCGGCTCCCCTGAGTCCACGAACAATGGGGTATGATCAGATATTCCCCTCGACAGGGCTTGCACCGTGACCAACGGGAATTTTTGTTCCCACTCCACGCTTGCAAGAACCCGATCAAGTTTTTCGTAAGTTGGGTTTGGCATAGCGTTGGCCCAAGTAAACTTTTGACCCGAGAGTTCTATCTCTCTCAGATCCAAGCTTTCAATAATGGTGTTGAACATGAATGACCATCTACCGTCAAAGTTGTCATTGTTCTTCTCCTCCCGCCTCCGGATGATATTGAAATCTCCTCCGACTAAAATCGGTAGTTGTTGGCATTTAGTATTTGTAGATACTAGAGGGTGTACATTTATTTTATAGGCAACAAAGAGGTGAGTAGATGCACTGAAGAAAGGATCATGCTCTTTCGTTTTATGAGAGATGAGCGCAAAAATCAGCTGTTTCAACTGTCATCCTCTAGTATCGTGCTTTCTCGTACTCAGTTCAAGGACCACCCAGCCTTCTTCTAAATCCTTTCCTCTCCAGCGTCCATCTCCTTTAATCTGCCACCATCTCTGATGACCACACTCCACCAATTCCTGCGAGTGAATTTGTCATTCGTTCATCAAAGCTATGATAAACATTGATAAACCAT
The DNA here is from genome assembly GCF_018294505.1 of Triticum aestivum. Classification (NCBI taxonomy): domain Eukaryota; kingdom Viridiplantae; phylum Streptophyta; class Magnoliopsida; order Poales; family Poaceae; genus Triticum; species Triticum aestivum. The sequence continues at coordinate 834,023,583 of NC_057801.1, read as the reverse complement.
GATATGCTCGACACTTTTTCTGTAATTTACCGTGCAGAAAGTTGACACATAATTAGCTAAAAGGTAGTTGACACATAATTAGTAGTCAAAAGTTATCACGACCAAGATTACTGTGGTAGTAATCTTGAGAGGTAGGAGGTCTAGGGCAAGGTTTATACACCCTTGTGCCTGAGTTAGATACTTAGATTATGTGGCTGTGGAGGAGAACCACCCCTTTTCTTGATTCATTTTTCTGATGCCAGTTACACGAGTACTCTACTCCCTGGCCTATATAGCAGGCAGCCACCTACTCCTAATTCTAAACAACGACAAATACATGCAAATAAACAATGGGACTGATCCTATTATCCCGGGAGTGAGAGTTCCCCATTCTGCTCTATGGTTCCAGACATAAAATAATCAGTTTCCTGGCACTACAGACATGAAGCAAGAGAAACCATCCTTTAATTAATCAGTTTCCTGCAGTATGGCTATTTTGCAATGTGAGAACAACATATTATACCAATAGAACTATGATATTTCATTCTGCAATTTTATTTTCATTGAATTTGTGCAATTCACACTTCTGTTTGACATTTCATTACTGTTTTGCTCTTCTTTTAGAAAATTATAAATGCTCACAATAGTAAACTTGTGTTTTAATATCTTCTCATGCCCTGTATGACATTCACCAGTGCTTCTCCTTTCTTTATTTCTTCCTTTCCTTTATCATGTACAACAGTACAAGCAATCGAGGGAGATGTCACCTAACTTTCTCATGGCTAAATCTGTTTCTACAAAATACTGTTACGATTTTAAGAACCATATTCCGACCTAGATTAGTATATTGACTGAAGCTTAATTATGGAGGAAAGAAAAGAATTAATAACACAAAAGGTGCAGCACCAAGCTCTCCTGCACATTGAAATCGGCAGCAAGCCACTCTTGGGTTGTAAAAAGGTCCATTTTACTCCCTTAAAAAGAAGTTCCTCCACTCCTCTGAGTTCAACCTGCTTGCGCACGATGCACCCGCCCAGCCCGAGCGGCTCCATTTTCTTATCACACTTCAAGGTGTGTCCTAGGCTCCTATGCTGAGCTGAGCTCAGCCAGGGGAAACCCTTTTTCGGTAAGATCCTGATATCGCTGGCATATGTCGGGCAGGCAAGGTGTGTGCCATACGGGTCCAGCTGATAACCATGTTGCTGCGCCGTGAGCCTATGAGCTATGGTGAATTAAGTCACAGGCGCTGTTCATCTCTCTATATAGTTTGGCATGCCATAGCTCGGTTAAACCCCTCTGCATCCCCAGGTCCTCCTCCTCGAGCAGCATGCTTCACGTGCCTGGGAGATTAAACCATGTTCCATGTGTCTGGAACTAAGCTTGGACTACGTATGAGTCGGCCAAGGTGCTTCCAACTTAACATGCATGGATGGTTTTTGTAGGTTTTTTCCACATGCCTAGCTTTATCATTTGATTAATTTAGTCCTTTGCACATCATCATTAATGTGGCAATTTCCAGAGCCATACACGTAAAGTAATAATCTAGTATTACCGGAGTACTTGCACTAAGATCATTGCAAAGGGGGAGGAAGACTTCAGATGAGTAAAACTAAAGATATGTCAAATAGCAACCAAAAAGATAGACGGCAGAGAAACTTGTTATATAGCTAAAAATCAAATGTCGCACCTCAACTTTTTACTATACAAACTCCCACATGAGCAATAGTGAAAAGTAGAAAATGTGTTATGCATGATTACAATTTGTTGACGTACTAAGTAATTCTATTCATACGGATTTCAGGTATTTAAAAGGGCAATAAATTTGGATGAGCAATACCCTGATCTGGCTGAACAAGCAAAACTGATTTTGAGGAAGTGCGGAGGGCTTCCCCTTGCACTAATCACCATAGGTGGGTTCTTGGCAAACCAACCAAAAACTGCTTTTGAATGGAGAAAACTGAATGAGAATATCAGTGCTGAGCTGGAGATGAATCCTAATCTTGAGACTGTAAAAGCAGTCCTTATGAAAAGCTATGATGGTTTACCCTATTACCTCAAGGCTTGTTTTTTTTATCTGGCCATCTTTCTTGAAGATCAGCAGATTGCACGGAGACGCTTAGTACGTCGGTGGCTTGTAGAGGGTTACTCGAGTGAGGTGTGTGGCAAGTCTATAGAGGAAGTATTGGACTCTTATTTCGTGGAACTCATAGGCAGGAGCATGATCCTGCCATCTCAACAGTCAATTCATAGTAGGAAAGGAATTGACTCATGCCATGTCCATGATCTCATTCGTGAAATTGCCATCTCAAAGTCTAGGGAGGAAAATCTTGTTTTCACATTGGAGGAAGGGTGCAGCTTAAATAACCAAGGCACAGTGCGTCATCTTGCTATAAGCAGTGATTGGGAGGGAGATCAGTATGAGTTTGAGAATATGGTAGACTTGTCCCGTGTACGATCGTTGACAGTGTTTGGAAACTGGAGGCCGTTTTATATTTCTGATAAGATGAGGTTACTACGAGTGCTGGATTTGGAAGGCGAGTGGGATCTAGTTGATCATCATCTTGAGCACATTGGGAAGCTTGTACATCTTAGATATCTTTCTCTAAGGGGACATTATAATATATTTCACCTGCCAAACTCATTGGGGAACCTGAGACAACTCCAGACATTAGATATTTCAGGTACCAGCATAATGAAGCTGCCAAGGACCATCATCAAGCTTGAGAAGATGCAACACATTCTTGCTAGCGGTGTAGCGGAGTATCATTATGATATATATGAAGGTGCAGATGAGCGGTCCCTAATGAGTTTGCCTTTATGTTCAGCGCGTTATTGTGTGGCATATTGTGCACCTAATAGGCTGGGAAGGCAACTTGAACTTAACGATGGTGCACTTAATAGGCGTGATGTATGCACAGCTTTCTGTTGTAACATATTACCTTATTATGCGGCAAGAGGACGAAATACAGGTGGACTTGAAGTGCCAAGAGGAATTCGGAAACTAAAGGCCCTGCACACACTTCGTACCATGGACATATCAATGGGGAAGCCTGTTCTAGAAGATATAAAAAGGCTCACCCGGTTGCGCAAGTTAGGAGTGACAGGCATCAACAAGAGAAATGGTCAAGGGTTGTGTTCAGCAATTGCTGCTCTCAGGAGCCTGGAGTCATTGTCACTGAAATCACATGGAGAGACAGGTTTATCAGGCGCTTGGATGGCCTGTCGTCACCTCCAGAAAACCTGCAGAGCCTCAAGTTGATAGGCAACCTGGTGAAACTGCAGGAGTGGATCCAAGGACTCAAAAATCTGGTGAAGTTGAAGCTAGAGCGGTCGAGGATATCGGAGCATGTTGCAGCCATACAAGTTCTTGGCAATCTACCAAACCTGGCCACCCTGCGTCTATTGCATGACTCGTTTGCTGGTGAAGAGGTCTGTTTCAGTTTATGTGGGGGTGCATTCCCGAGCCTGAAGGTGCTGGAGCTGTATGGGATAGAAAGCCTCAGGTCGGTGGGATTTGAAGAAGGAGCAGCCCCTAAGCTTGAGTTGCTACAGTATTCTAAACCGAGGAGCAGTCCCAGTGTTGGATTGTTCTGTGGGTTACCACATCTGCCAAGCCTCAAGGAATTTATGCTGAATACGAGGGAGTGGGGTGATACCGAGTTGGTGGAGTACTTGCGTGGCCAGCTGGCAGAGAATCAAAACGGGCCTGTTTTGAAGAGTTGGGATCGTGGGGAGTAGCTAGCTGTATGCAACTCCCCTTCTCTCCCTTGTATATTACTCCATATTCATGTATTATTACCTCTCTCCCTTGTAGTACAGTAGTATTTCTTTTGATTGAGTGGATGAATCAAGACCGCCTACGCCTAGGAAAGCTCATTTTATATAACCAACTGCACTGCACTGCACGTGTAAGGTGCTACGTACGTACTTCCTTTGTGTGATAGCAAATGACATCTCGTCGTGAATATTGGATCGGAGTAGTAATTTATCATACGATGATTTAGGAAACAGAGAAAGTGCCTCCCACTATATTGATCGTCTTCATATGACGCTGCTAGTGTGGACAAGTGGAGAGGATCACGTGTCCACTCTGCTCTGCTCACCCAGAACCGCGGTTATTCTTGGTTTCTCTAGTGCATTAGCGTACTAAAAATTCTTTGTCAGTGTGAACTTTGATCCTGCATCAGCATACTTCAAATTTCGTGTGTCGTCATTTGTGAACAGAGCCTATTCTATTGAAGCCCAGACATGGAGAAATGCAAGCTGTCGATATGTATGTAACACCATCACCATGGAAACCTATGTATGTATGAAGCAGCAGTAGGAGTACGAACAGGAAGCGGAGGCCAGCCAACCACATTCATCTAACGGGTTGGGTCTCAAGGCATTCAAGGCCATCCACTGCTTCTCTGTGGTGGTATTCAGTTGGTTTTCTCTGGAACTCCGACTCTGCCATTTGTTTATTTACTGTAAAAACACAAACGTTATAACCGCATGGCATATGTGGTCAGCAAACTTGAAAAACACAAGTGTTACACGTGGCTCCGTGGAGACTAAAATTATGGGCGGGGATTTTTTAAACTGTCAGTCTACGCCCATAGTAATATGTTCCTTCCTTGAACAGTAGAATCCAAAAAACTTATCAAATAAATTCAAAACAAACTGATTTTTTGTCCACAAATATTGTTTAGTTTCCTACCTGCATGTAAATTTTCCTCATTAAACTTTGCACGTTGGCGAAAATCAGAGTTTTCCCGCAAAAAAGAATAATTCAGACTTGTTGATTTTTTAAAATATAATTTTTCAGATTCTATTGTTCAACCGACTGCATTTGTATCCGGAGCAGAATTTTTGTATCTATTGCAAGTGGATTTGCATACTGATGGAGAGAAGTATTGGACATCATAGAGAGAAAAGTGGGATCCATGGTTAGTTACTGCAAGTGGGCCCCAGAAATGACGGTACAGTATCTTGTGGTAGATAAATAAATTCTGCCGCGATGCACATGGGAATGGTAGGCAGGAATAAATGTGAACTTTGAAAAGTAAAATAAAACGCGGGACAACAGTGGCACACTGGAAACTATCTTTTTCGTACGTGTGATCCGGATGTGCAACCATAAAGAGAGTAGGCCAATAGATCTTCACATCACTAAGGCCCCGCTTGGATTGCCGTTTTCGAAACGGTTTACAGGCGTAAAACATACCACCGTAGCAAAAAACGAGCGGCCTACTTGGAAAGTCGTTTCTGCGCCGTAAGTTTTACACCCGTGTTCCTTTACGCTTGTATTCTGCTCGTAATCGATCGGTTTACAAATACACTGCTCGAGCCATCGTTTTCCCTCGTATTTCCAGTGTCGCGCTTGATCTTGATTGACTGGAGCACGACGCAAGCGCCGCAGCGGCTTGACCGGACCACGCTGAGGACACCGCCGTTCGGCGGACTCACCATCGTCGACCACCAACGCCGTCGCCTCCCCCGCGTCAGCTCCACCGCCGCGGACCGCCACCGACGCCCAGCATCCACCTCCACCATTGGTGCCCGCACGCCATCGCGCCCCGGGCCGACGGCGCCGCCGCGTTTGCGCCGTCGTCGGAACGCCTCCATGCGCCGCCGTCGAAGCGCCTCCGCGCGCCGCCACTGCATCCCAACGGTGCCTCGAGGGTGTATTAGCTGCCTCGTTGGTCCCCTGTGAGAGCGTTGCCGAAAGACTGGAGCCTTCGCCGGCCTGCGAGTTGTGGCGAGGACGATCATGGCTGATGAGCGATGGTGGCCGTCGACGGCATCTCGCATCATGGTGATGGTGGTATCCAGGCTTGCCAATGACAACGGGTATTCCGTTTGGTCCAGTGCGTCGCGGCCGTGCACTTACCGTCGAATACTTGTGGTGGTCGTCGGCCGCCGGCCTTTCTTGGAGCTCACGGAGTCCGTCAATACTACAAGAAATACGGCGAACCAAGCGCGCCCTACACATATGGAAATATATCCGGTTGTATTTTACTGGACGCCAGTAATATACAGAGGTAATCATATACCGGTTGTAAAACTTTACATGGATTCCAAGCGGGGCCTAAGTAAATACTCCCTCTGTAAACAAATATAAGTATTTAAATCTCTAAACACTCTTATAAAAGTTTACAGAAAGAATATAAATTTAGTTAAAAATGGGCTCAATGTTACGACCGGTAACCAGGGGGAAATGCAAAGACCACATGGGTATACAACATAATATTTGAACGAATTTTGTATATCCTACAATTTGGTCTTGTCTATACGCACCTCGCTATCGACGCTACAGCTCCTCTACCACTCCGTGCCAATGTCATGCTCATCACCGTCGTCGATGACCTCGACCGCTCCACCGTCGTCCTCCTCAGAGAGCTTGAGTACGAGACATTGCCGTACTGGTTGTGCACGACAAGGAGTCGTCAAAACTTGCATCGGTTGGCAGGTTGCACGTGCACTCCTCCGGGACCGCCACGTCCGGGAAGCAACGACATGACGATGCAGACGGCCAGAAGGATCCCACGAACCTTGGCAGCGGGATGCGCTGGCCTAGAGCAGAGGGTTCGACAACAAAAAGTCTAGCATATCGAAGGGATGCCTTTCGAGTCTGGCATCCTCACGTGTAAGAAATTGCTGGTCTAAATGATAAGCTGGAGACTGGGAGGCTCACGGCCGAGAAGTTCACATAGTTAGAACTTAGAAGAACATAGTTGAACATGCATCGACGTGATGCTTTCCAAGTGCCATGACGCTGACTTGGAGAATGGACGAGGCCGAATGCAGATCAGGAACAAGGTGCACATTGCCACATCATCAAAATCGCTCCAACACACACTTCAGATTTAAATCCTCCATATAATTGCGAGAGGGAGAACAAGAGGCAGCGTTAGTTGCAGAGCATGGGGTCAATCTCATAATCAGCTCCAGTGGCGGAAGTTGGAAGCTGAAGATCCTATGCTACAAACACACGATGTAGATTTAAATCCTCCACAAATTCATGAGAGGGGAACCAAGAGGCGGTGTTAGTTGCACGACGCATGGTCGAGCTTGTAATCAGATCCGGAGGCAGGAGCTGAAGTAAGCCGAGGCATCAGAACGAGTTCCGCTCCTAGATCAGTGTTGCACCACGCTATCCTGGAATCCATCATGAGTTCAATCACCTCTGAAGATCCGGTGGAGGAAGTAGATTCAACGACAACGACGCCGGGGGTGATGCACCGCAGCTCACGTCAAAGGAGACCCGCCGGAAGCGCGGTACGCCAGACAATCCGGCGGGCGCTTTTGTAGACCCAAAACCCCACACGCCCGGGAGGGACCCCGTTAGGGCGCGCGGCGGCTATGGGCTGCCCTAGGTCGACTTGATCGCCCCTAGGGCCTCGAGGTTCGCCGCCCTGCAATGAAGAAGAACGAACGAAGAACGAGGAAGAAGAAGAACAAGGGAGAAGGAAAAGTAAAGGTAAAAGATGTAGATAGATTTGTTCGATTGTGTGTTGTTCAATCGGCCGTCACCTCTCATCTATTTATGAGGCGGCTGGACTTCACGTACAAGAAAAGGACTAAAAAGTCCATCCAAAACGTCAAAAACCCTAACCTAACTCGGACAGGAATCTTTGGCAATTTCTCGGACCAACTCGGTCTCACCGATTGGTTCATTTCGGTCCTACCGAGTCAACATTGCCAACTCTGGTAAATTTTCGGACCAACTCGGTCTCACCGATCAAATCAACTCGATCGGTCCGAAATGACTCTGCAGCTTCTGTTCCTGACTTTGTTTTGCCTCCACAGGTTGCATACGACCTCGGATTAAGACGATTTTTATATCAAAATCCACCGTTTCGACGAGACGCACAACTTTGCAGTTGTAACTTTTTCCATCAGAGGCCGTCTTAATTAGGTTTCATGCCATTCTTTAATTTGGTGTCAACACGGGTATCTCCAAAATTGTCATATCTTTTGTACTTGAGCTCCGTTTTGGTCCATCTTCATATTTATTTCGATCATCTTGAAGAGGGCCATCAAATGGTGACATGAACTCATAATTTTAGCCTCATCCCATTATGTCACTCTTCGCGATCATGCCATTTTTGAGTGTCAACACATGCCCCCCTGTTTTTCGGCAATGGTAGCGTGCCGAAAAATAACTTGTACTGTGTTGGTTCTAAGGACGATGTCAACACTTCATCGGCCACTTTGCATGTGCTTAGGGTGATAAATATAAATCGTTCATTATTTGTTTGAATCCTTGATGTAAACTTGGGTGAAACCTTCTCAACTTTGTTAACAATCCGATGATGAAGTTCCATAGATATGTATCTCAGGGTCATCCTCCGGACCATATTGTTCACCCTTTTGCTAGGACTTTGCAAGAAATCAACAATGAACTTTCTCAAATCGTTGCTTTCGCCTGCATAAAAATTTCATTAGTGGCCGAAGAGGTGGACTTCGGTTCGGCCTTAACTCTGCTGACGAGACAAAGCATCGGCTATTGATAGAAATGCAATACACCATGATTAACATAGTAGCCGGATGCCTGCTGCACCAACTCTCTTGAATCGTCATGTCTAGATGTGGGAATAATTTCAAAGCAACCCAAGGAGGATGTTACATCTAGACTTGCCTCAAGATAAATTATAAGTGATTCGTCAAAACATTGATAACCCTTGGATATTTGTTGCACTACTCATAACGAATCACCGCAAGCCTCAATATGTATAGCACCTATAGCAAGTAAAAGATTCAATCCGAATAACAATTCATATTCGGCTTTGATTAACCGTGCATAAAAATGTTCTAAGCGACATAAGGCTTCAAAAATAGTACCATAAGGAGATATATAAACAACACCAACACTTTGGCCATTGCTACGAATTGAACCATCAAAATATAATCTCCATAGTACTAGAGAGACAATGCTAATATCACTTAACATGTACCTTGTCTCGGTCTCCAATTGAACTAAGGACGATGTTAGAATTCCACACCGGCCATGATCAGATAGTTTCTTTGGACGATAGTTAAGTATCGGCCATTACCATGAGGTCCATGTAGAATTCACCCACTAAAGCATGTATAGCCGAAATAAACAAATAAAATAGGAATAAAATATTTCGGCCCCTTTGTATTCGCAACAAAAATGAAACTAACCAAATGTATAGTGATTTGGTAATACCCTCTCATGATATAGAAAATTATGTTGCATCCATGGATCAAAATAAATCCATGGAGGGTAATTGATCATACCTAGGGATGAATTCCATGGCAAAGGTATTAACGGCATGGTTGAAGAAAATGGATGATGTGCTAACCAAAGATTTTGATGTTGTGATGCGCACCTTCGGCTTAATTGTTTGTTGCTTTCATTCTTTTCCTTCTTCACTTTTATTGTACTTGTTGCAATAGAAGCATGCACATCATTTTTGTCTTGATTGATCTTCTTGGGAACCCATGCCATGTTCTTCTTTTTCAGCTCTTGTGCACTAAGATTTTGTAATTTCTTCTTTTGCCAATATGATAAGCCGAGTGGGCATCTCGGCTGTGATTCTGTTTTGACCAATGGCAATTCTTTTTTGGCTTTGTGCACTCTCAACTTCTTTTCTTCAGATTTGGCACTCTGATTTTTATCAATTGATTGCTTCACTTCTTTGCCTTTTGTAGCCAATGTCAACACTTTAATTGGATCTTTGTTATTTGAGATCAATTCTGAAGCAGCACACTTACGACCATCTCTTTTCACGCGGTAAACTTGCTTTACCACCTCTTTCTTCTTCCTTGAGCTCTGGACCGATTCCTTATGATTGAAACGGTCTTTGACGCGTGATTGTTCAAATGTTGATCTCCTTGGAGCTGCATAGTATTGGTGAGATGGTCTAGAATAAGATGGAGAATGTGCCCTTGTATCATACCTGTCCCATGATGAATATGTATCTGTATGAGCATAGGGAGGCATCCACGACATTGGCATTGGCGGCCCAAAATAAGGATATGAATATGTTGCATTAAAATTATCATTTTGCCAATACCAATCCTCATATTTGTGCCTTGGGGGAGATCTTGGTTTCTTTGCATGATTTGGCCGATAAGCATTCTTCTCTTCACTCTTCTTTTGATATTTATCCAATAGTTCAGCGAAGGTGATTTTTGATCTCTTACACTTGCGCTTATTCCGGCCTTTGTTTTCTTTTGGTTTGCTTTCATCGATCATTGGATTTGCTTGCTGCCCCCCAGTCCTTGGCGTCTCCATTGTAGCTTCGATGGAACTCTCGACCTCAAGATTATGCTCGTTATGCTCTTCAACAACTTCTTTACTTGAAAGCCTGATCCCATCACCTGCAGCTTTTACATTCTCTTTAAATGGATCGGCTTGAAGCAGCCGATGCAAAAACTTTTTGCCATCGGGACCAATCGAAATAGACTGGTCATCTCTTGGTGTTTCAACAAACTTCAATCATCCTTTTTCAATGGCCGATTTAACTATTTGACGAAACATATTGCAATCCTCAAACTATGCTTGAACGAATCATGCAACCTACAATACATTCATCCTTGGATTGATGGCTTGACATGGTGATCAAGAATTCTTATGTAATTATTTTTTAGCAACAAATCAAATATTTGATCACACATGCTTGAATCAAAGGTATACCTTTTGTTTTCTAGCCGATCTTTTTGTGAGAACGGCTTTGGAGTTAAGCAAACGAATGGTTCAGATTTGACATCTTCCCATTCGGCTATGAATTCTCTTTCGCATTCATTTTCCGATGTCCTTAAATAAGAAACTATACTAGCATCGATTTTCCCAAAATATTTTAACCTTCGCTTTAAATTTCTGAAACGAAGATATTTAAAACATACATGTCTCAGTTGAGACCAAGTGCAAGCCAAGTACGAAATAAGCAAAGCTACCCAACTAGATATGAACTTCAGATAAAGCAATGGGGAAAGCTTTGGCTGTAACAATAAGTCATTATCGGTCTTTATAAATGGCGCAATGGGTTGACCGATATGTTCCATAACAATTTTATTGCTATCAAGTAAATTACCCTTCTTCATTGGTCTTTCAAAATTACTTATGAGAATATTTCTTATAGATGCTTCAATAATGAAGTTGCGACCAAATCTGAAAATAGGTAAATTACTCACTATGCATACCTCTTCAAATATGTTGGGAGAGCATGATGGTGGTGCCACTTGAAGAACATCTTGCTCCGTCTTTGTATGGCTCCCCAACACCTTGTCATCATCTTTTTCTTGATTCCGTGCATCATTGCTTTGAAGATCCATGTCAGCCGAACTTTGTTCGGCTACTTGTTCTTGTCCTTGAGGCTTGTCAATGGCACGGAACTCATAGGGCAGGAAGTAGGTTCCATTAACTTCCGAAAAATCAAGCATGGTTGTTTTGCTATACTTGCCATGCCCTTTCTCAATAACGCTTGCCTCTTTGGATTTGATGGATTTGAAATATATACTACTTGATTCGGCTTTTTCAGCCGAAATGCTTTCAAGTTCCGAATCATCCTTCTTTTCATTGATACTACCAACTGGCAATGCTTCTTTTATCTGAGCCAATTCATTTTCTATTTGTTTCTGGCGGTGAGCGGCAAAATTAGCTTTAAGCTTTTTCTCAATTTCAGCCCACTCCGGATATGATTGCCCCCCAATGCTTCTAGATTCTTTCGGCAATGATACACGGGTCGTGCCGAAATTTTGCAATTGTGTAGGGGGTGTATAATGTGATGTAGTACTAGGTGAAGGTATATGCATTGTTGTAAGACCATACTTTTGCTCGCCAATTTTATCAATTGGCAAAGATTCATCTTCTTGCAAAACTCTAGCTTTTATTGCAGCATAATCAGGAAATAGCCCCTTTTCATGTTGTTCAAGGCAAAGAGCACTAATTCTCTTATTTTGGGCTAAACTCTTCAATGCAGCCACCACTACCTCATCTTCTACAATATTGGGCATTTCCAGCATTATTATTGTTTAGTAAGCTTGAGGAGCTGTGAGTGAGACACTGATGGAGGCGAGGAAGGTATGTTCCTCTGGGTTTCATTAACCAATCATCAAGTGCAGAACCATCAAGACAGGGCAGCCGCGGCTGATTTGATCATGGTTCGACACAAGTCGTGGACATCAACGGCAACAGTTGGATCTCCAACATCAAGCCTCCTTTATCTTTGCCCCCAAGTACTCCAAGATCACATTGGTCTGCCTGCACATGTGTCAGTTTCCTTCTCTGTTAGTTAGTGTGTCGCATACCATTTTAGCAAAAAAATCCAATCATCCTTTCAGCATATGCATGCCACTACTTGAGCTGGATGGATTGCTCTAGCTACATAGCTTTCTTCTTCTTGTGTTGATTGTGTGTGGCTCCTTGGTGGAACTGTTTTAAACACATACGACCATAGAAAGTTATGTGTGAGTACACAACCTGCAACTCGTCATGGTTGTGTGTTACACATGCATTCTTCAGTTCTCGGTGCCTAGGCATGTTCTGCATCCTGAACCTTTTGGTGACAAATGTTGTAATTATTTTATTTCTCAGAATATATATGTTGCCGTTCAGATCTGCACGGCAGCTATAGCAATTACAACTGAAGCACAACACAATGCTTGGACTGTCATAAGTACGGTACATGTTGGGAATGAAGATGATGGACAAGCAATGAACCGAGGTGGGAGACGAGGTTTTGCCTGCGCAAACTTGCCACAGCTTTTCTGTTCTTTTCTCAGAGAATTTATTCAGGTTACAATACAACGAAGGGAACGGGGCTCGTGGCTACCTGACTTTGTGCCACTATGATCCACAATGCTCGTGCCATCCCACGAACGAATCGGTACGGCGCAGGACCCGGGCCTAGCTGTTTAACTCTCGAGGTAATCTTGCTATCTGCTAACTGTCGAAACGGATAGAAAGGACACTACTAGAAATCGCTGCCATGGCAGCAGAACTAACTGAACTAACTGAAACTGAACTTGCGGCTGCCGGATGGACGGGTCGCCGGCAGCAGCAGAAGACCAAACAGGCGACGGGGGTCCCACCTCTGATCGGACGGCGAGCTGTCACTGGAGCATCAAATAACGGAGTTGATTGTCCTTGTTAATCAGTACTAGGCTTTGAGTATGCCTGTCTGCTGGGTTGGTGGCAAGAACGAGGAGGCTCTCTGTTTTTTTGTAAATGAGGAGGCTCTCTGTTTTGTGACAACCAACATTGGAGTTTACATCTATTCTTTTTCGTTCCTTCACTGCATTAGTGTAATCTCTGATCCTGCATTACTTCTTACGAATTTCCTGTGACATCATTTGTGAACAGAGCCTAGTCTTCTGAAGCCCAAGACATGGAGAAATGCCTTTCGCAGAGATTAGCGAGCTGTCAAGACGAAGCACCATCACCATGGGAAGTCATGACGTCTCACCATCACTATGGCAAGCTACGAAGCAGCAGGATCTATATTCAGAGTTTTTCTTTCCTCGCTGTTGTGTTGATGGATGATGGTGCACGGCTCCTCCTTTGGAAAACTGTTTCCGTGCATACAGCCTGCCTAGAGCAGAAACCATGCATATTTGGCTAGATTATATATGTATTGCCGTGCTTTCGTTTGTGAGCCAAGAATTCCGTGACACTTAATTTAACCTTTCCTGTTCCAAGGAATGCACCATAGCTGTAACTCACATAGGAGTAGATGATAACCTTTCATGTATCTCCTTCAGTGAGGAATCAGTCACAGTATCACCAACTACATGCGTGAGCAGCTACTCCCTTTTTGTTTGTAAGAGCAAATGGCGTTGGTCGATTTGTTCGTCCTTAGTGACTCTCTGAGCACAGTTTGGTCAGGAGTAAAATTTCATGTTTTATGATAGGAAACAGAGCATGTTTTATTTTAGGAAACAGAGCAAGTCCACTCTGCTCTCAGGTCAGCATTTCCAGCATTATTTATTATTTAGCCGGCTTTAGGAGTTGTATGTCATAGGCTGTGAGATTCCACTAACCTGAAACTGAAACTGCAGAACCATCATGAAGACGCGGAAGAGATGTTCATGGTCTGTTTCATACTTCATACTCTAACTTGGAGGTGAGGCGGATGTGTTCCTGCGGGTTTCATTGAACCATCAAGACGCGGCGGTGGTGGCGGCTGATCATAGTTTGTTTGACACAGGCCGTGGATCTCAACGGCAACAGCTGGATCTCCAAGATTACATACATTAGTCTACGGTGGACTGATGTGCCTGGCATGCGCCATTACCGAGCTGCCCGCTGCAAGTCCATTCGAACCCAATCCAATCAATCCCTCTCCTCCCCCAGGCCATCAACTAGACTGGAAGAATCGAATCCCTCTTAACCCAATCGCCAAGGGAGACAAGCCAGCAGGATCCTCCGGCCGGAGCTCCGCTCCGCTCGTCAGAAGTTATTAGTCTTTATCTCTATACTTGAATTTTGATCACAACATACAAGACACAAGAGATACCCCCTTGCTTGGATGCATACAATTCCGATCTTTTTCAAGACAAATTCGTGACAAATGCCACTGGTCTCTGCCATTGGTTTATTACTATTTGTCACTACAAATTAAGGAGTCTTCTTAAACATAGGGAACCATTAGATCCGGGAAATGCACGTCTCCACACACATGGAAGGACTGCGCCGCAACCTTGTTAATGCTGCGAGCATCACGAAAGAATATGACCAGATACTCAAGCATTGTTCAAGAAGCAAAGAGGCATTTCACATCAGCAAGAGAGTTTAAGCTTGCGAGGATTCAACGGTCTCGAAATAGGGTGAGCCATTCCTCAACAAATCTTATAAGATCAAACCAGCGTGCGGCACTTTTGATTTGCTCAGGTTGGTCGACTCAACAGTATACCCCTATATTCTGAAATGAAATCTCCCTTTCTTGCAAAAAAAAGAGATGGAAAATGAAAAAAAAACATGTGTTTTTACACAAAAAAAATTAAAAAAGATGTGCACTGTGCCAGCCCAATAAGAACCCAAAGCCCATTTTGCAGATCGATAATGGACTCATCTTCTCTTTCTTTTCTCTGTAGCCCAACGGAAGCCTGGGGTTCCCCGTCCCTCCGCGGCCGGCGATTCTTGCTGCTGCTCCACTCCTCCGCCGTTGCCGAGCTGCCCCTGCAGTCGAACCCAATCACTCTTTACCCAATCGCCAAGGCAGGCAAAGCCACCATGAAGATGCGTATGCTGCTGCTGCTGCGGCAACAAGAAAAGAATCTTCTTTTCACGCTCCTCTTCGATCGCTGGAGGACGGACGCGGCGGCAAGAAGAAAGGAACCTCATTCCATGGCCCGGCTTATCTCGTATCCTTTCCACACCACTTCCTTCCCAAATCTCACGCAGCCAGCATCCCTTCCTCCTGGTAACTACTCTTTCTTAGTCTGCTCTCTGCTTGCTGGTGGATCTTTCCTAGTTTGTGACTTGCATATTGTGTCTCTGATTCGGCCGGCGGATCTCTCAAGATTGGCCGTTTTGGAAGGAGAACGCTGGTGTTGAGGCTGTGTTCACCGTCTTGGAATTCACACCCCCACAGCCTTCATCTTGGTCGCCGCCGTGGCGTCGGCAACACCAGGTATGCTCTGTTTCCTCTCTTGTTATGTACAGTGCCTCCTAAGATTTAGCTCAAGCACATACTAGCATCACTTTGCAGTACACAACCAATTGATCCACACAAACATCTACACTAGTAAATGCAGCATCGGCAACTCCGTGTTTGTATAAGTACTAAATTATCTCTCTGATTCGCCCGGCAGATTTCTCAAGATTGGTCGTTTTGGAGGGAGAACACTGGTGTCGAGGCTGAGGGCTCCGAGGCACTCTCTTGGATTTCACCGCCACATCCTTCGTCTTGGTCGCGGCCGTGGCCTCGACACACCAGGTATGCTGCTCTGTTTCCTCCCTCATTATTTACCTCTTCAGATTTAGCTCAAGCACAGACGTTTACACCCAGCATCATCAGTTTGCAGTACACAACCGATTGACCCGCACAAACATTCAGTAAATGGAGGCGACGGCCATCAGCATCAGCAAGTCCGTGTTGAGCGGGGCGCTCAACTACGCCCAGTCGGCCGTGGCTGAGGAGGTGGCTCTGCAGCTCGGCGTCCAGCGTGACCACTCCTTCATTTCGGATGAGCTCGAGATGATGCAAGGTTTCCTGATGGCGGCGCATGACGAGCGGGATAACAACATGGTGGTGAAGATCTGGGTGAAGCAAGTCCGCGATGTGTCCTATGCTGTCGAGGACTGCCTCCTGGACTTCGCTGTCCGTCTTGAGAAGCAATCTTGGTGGTGCCTCTCTCGCAAGGTGCTAGCCCGGCATTATGTCGCTAACCAGATTGAAGGAGCTCAGAGCCAAGGTGGAGGAGGTCAGCCAGAGGAACCAACGGTATCACCTCATCAAGGGCTCTAGCTCCATACCCACCTCTGCTATTGGGCAGCCTATCAGCTCCAGTGCGACGATGTCTGCTGCCGAGGATGCAAGGCTGCGGCGGCAGAAAGCAAAATTGGATCTGGTCGAGTTGATCAATTGCAAGGATGATGCGCTTCGAGTGACTGCATTGTGGGGCACAAGTATTAGTGAACTGGGGGAGATATCCGTCATCAAAAGTGCCTATGAAGACCCCATGATACACAAGAATTTTGATTGTTGTGCTTGGATCACATTGATGCATCCATTCAACCAGACGGATTTCATTCAAAGCATTGTTACACAAATCTATGTTAATTCTCTTCAAGGGACAGGAGAAGGAAGAACAACTATTGGAGCACAAGTTTTGAAGATGATGGCAACAACGAAAGAAGACGGTTTGGCTCATGTGTTCAAGAGATTCTTGATGCAGAAGACAGAGGAAGATAGCTTGGTTTATGAGTTCAAGAGGTTTTTGAATGACCAGAGTTATCTAATTGTACTCAATGACTTACACACCATTGAAGAGTGGGATTGCATTAAAACATGTTTCCCAAACAACAAAAAAGGAAGCCGAATCATAGTATCCACTGAGCAAGTTGGAGTTGCAAGCTTATGCATAGGAGCAGAGGAAGAAGCTTTAGTGCATAAGAAGTTATTTTCTGACCAGTCTCTTTATGCGTTCTACACAAAGGTATTTTTTTGAAGTGCTGAAAAAACTCCTCTTGTTGTTATTTCTGTTAAGTGTCTCAACTAAACTTGGACTTGTGTTGTCATTAAAGTTTTAGGTTAAATAACCATTCTACATAGTTTACTTAAAAATAATTGTATGTTTTAATCTTTTTCCTGAGAAAAATTTATAGGATTGATTACATTTCACTTGTGCTGACATGTATAGTAACCTTAATGTATCAAGGATGATGTAGATAATTGGCTCCATTTGATGTTTCTACACCTCCCTCCTCCTTACCCATCACCCTGTTGCAGGTCTTCTGCCTTAGCCTTAGATCCAATGTTGACCATGCAAATAATTTCCGTAGTTACAACTATACCTCATACTACATTCATTTTCTAGATCAAGTCCCAAACTCTGACATGGAATTATTTGGCTTCCTATACTTATCTAGGGGCCATTGGTCAGCAACCACATTCTTCTTCCATTAATTATATTCTCTCCATCCTCTTGGACACGAATGAAAGCAAGCATACTATGGGGAAAAGCCCAAAGTAGAACCGCCATAAGTGGGGGCCACTCGTGCCACTGCTTGGGGGCTAGAGCCGTGGAGACTGCAGTAGAGAGATGATGTAGGTCATAGCACATAATGAGAAACGTTGCCATTGGTTCTTTGAGTTGCATAACAAAACACTTACCTCAAGGTTGCCATGAAAATGGCCTTTAGGTTGGCCAATTGATCCTAACCTTGCCATGTTAGCTTACCCCTACATTTTGTGTTTGGCAACTAACAGATTAGCCTAAATTACATTTCAGCACCTAAAGTTTAGCCTAAATAACAGTTTAACTAGATTGCATGTTTTTTTGAGTTGGCACGCACCTGTACTGCTCTCCCAAGCGGCACCCCACGGGCAGGGGGGGGGGGGGGGGGGGGGGCTCTTACTTTCCTAAAGCCACCACCTTCTCCTTACCTCGCTGGGTGGCGAGCTTCTCTTTCTGGCTGTAGTGCCCCTTGAGCTTTTCTAGTAGGTGGTTGTGCCCCCTCCCCCCCCCCCCCCCCCCAGCGCTCTGGTGGTGGTGGCCAGATACGGTGCTGACATTGGTTGGCAGTTGCGGGTCCGGCGAGGGAAGCATTTTTGCTTCTTCCCTGCCTGTCCATAGTGCCTATGGCTTGAAGCTCTTCTGGCCTTGGGTAGGCCGCGCAGGCTGCATGGACATCGACCAAGTCATTGGCACATACCAGGCGGGGCGGCTGATCTAGCCAGGTCCATTGGCAGCGAGCTTCCTGACTGATAGTGCAGCTGCATGCATAAGGTCATAGGTTTCGGCGAGTTGTGGATAGTTTCGGTGACGAGGTTTGCTTGCGAAGAGTAACAATTTTTTTAATTATGGAGAGTTAATTCTATTGACTTAGCTTATCCACCATTCTGATGATTTCACGTATGCCTGGTTTATGTTGGTTAAAGGCTTTCACTAGGCTAACTTAATCCACCGCAATCCAATCCAACTAACATTAATAATGTGCCCTTTGCACTGAATCAAACATAGCTACAATAGGGGATTCACATCCCTACAATGTAGTCAAAGAAAACTGCAAAGTTATGTAGCAAAAATATTTGTACTCATGGGACTGGGAGCAGGGATTCGGATTTCATCCGAGATTTCACATTCCGGGCGAAATTCGTCGATCTCGCTCAGGCCCGGTAAAATTGTATACCGGCCAAAAAATTCGGCCTGTTTTAAGTTTCTGGCCCAGCCCAATTGACAATAGCCCACAAATGGCACCCCTGGTATAAAATTTTGGAACGTAGCTTCCAGATGCCCTAGTTTTCGTTTCTCCCTCACCCCTTCTTCGCATGGAGGCTAAAGGCTCATGAGCAAAGGGAGAGAGGGCAGCGCTGCCTCGGCCATCCTCCTCCTTGTTCAAGTTCTCCTATGAATCGCGTGCACAAGCATTCCTCTTTCCCATCCGCGAACATCATGTATGCAACCCGCAGAGCGACACACCTTGAGTAGTTGTCGCGCAGCGCACAAGCAAAGGTGACCGATGCTCGGGATTTGGGGGTCGTCGTTGCCGTATGCTCGAGCAACCTCGGCGTTGTTGGATCTATCCATTTTCTTGATTTCAAGGTCTTTTGTCAAATTTCGATAAATTTTCATTCAAATTTCGTTATTTTTTGGTTCGGAAATTCAATTTTTTGATTTTTCATTCCGTTTGAGATTCTCTAAAAAAATTCCAAAATTCCGAAATTCGTCCATTTCGTTCAAGGGCGCTAAATTCTGCAAAACGAAACCCAAAATCTTTCCTGGGAGTAGCCAAGTAGGTACTTCCACCACAAATTATACTAGTTCAATGACTTCGTGATACTATTTTATCACTTTGGATATATTCTCGTAATTATCATGAGATACCCAAAGCAAACTTCACATTACAAATCCATCGCAATATACTAGCATAAAAGGATATGTTGTAAAAAAGGGTATATGGTAGTGAATATTTCTCATGCAGTTCTGTTAGGTGTATGAGGCGTGGGAGTACATGCTACCATGACTATATAGTACTCCCTCCATCGGAAATGCTTGTCGGAGAAATGGATGTATCTGGACGTATCCATTTCTCGGATAAGTATTTCCGGACTGAGGGAGTATTTCTTACTGCTGAGAGAATGTACTCCCACACTTACTATACTAACTGGATAATCTTATTGTACATTTTGTATATACTCCGCTAATCATATAATATATATGAAAGTGGATCTAAAATTTAAGCATAATACACTCCTTTTATAAGCATTAATTGTGTCCTTGTGTTTAGGTTTCTCAGGAAGGAAGGAATTCAAAGGAAGAAAGGTCCATCCCATTTGAAGCCTCTGCTGGTGTTAACATCTCTACACACAAGAACATCCTCACTCGAATGGAGACAATGGCCACACTAGAGGAATTGCCCCGGCAGCCGGAGGCCCCGACATAGGAGCCGAGAGTACACCGGCAAGGTGTGGTTCAGCGGCCCGACGCGGCCGCTTCTCATCGGTGCCGACCTGACGTAGGTCCAGAAGTGCCGGCAAGCTGCACTCCTTCAGCCTGACGACGTCGTTTGAAGACAGAGTATGCCCCCTGCTCCCTAGGTACGCCTTTATGTATAGACGTCACCTCCATGCCCTAGGAGAAAGGAATTGCCCCCAGACAATTAGCAACAGCTAGGGACAGGAACTTGGCCTCCGAAGGCTTGACGGTTATGAGGCAAATTAAAATTGCACTCATGGAGTGCCACCATCTCATGTTGTTGGAGAAGAGCTTGACTATGAATTCGACGACCATTATTGCGCAGCAAAGATGGGAGGAGAACCACGTCCCACCGGGCGTGCCATTTTGTTTGACACGAAAAATAATAACAAACTACGATGGATATCGTGTTATTATCTCTCTACGCGCCACGGGAAATAAATATGCGGGCCTGCCAGTGTACTGAGTACACAAAGAAAAACATAGGGAAACTTGTACTTTATTAATCTCTCGTGGGAGAAAACAAATTACATGATCCCTTTACATAAGCACTCAACGGCCTGCTAGCTCGGCCAATATGACTTCGGCGATTGTGAGGTTCTGGTTCACGGGGCCTCGGAAGGCTCCCGATTAATTACGTCCGCGAGCCGGAGCCACAGACCACCTCCGATTAAGCTGCTGCAATGGTCGTCGTCTTCAAGTCTCGTCTTCTCCAAGTGCTCGGTGTAGATGATGGTGATGATGTGGTGGAATAGAAGAGTGGAGCGGTACATCCGTCGCTCCAGCGATGCTTAGTCACATCCCTCCGGCTTGTCGATATCCGATGATAAAGATGTCTAGCCTCGTCAGCTTAGATAGATGGTCGGCCTGCGCCTCGTCGACGCCCGGCCTGGTGGTGTTTGCCTCGTCAGTGTCGGACACGGTGTGTCTTGCCTTCGCCTCATCGGTGCCCGGCAAGATTGGATAGCTTCATCGGAAGAAGACATGTCGGTGAAGTGGCTTCACCTTGTCGGAGCTTGGACGGGGTTTTGGGGAGTGTGTTGACGTAGAAGTCGGAGTAGATTCGAGTGTCGCCGTGTGGCGGCGTTGCTTGAAGATGACGACAGTGCGAGCTCGTCGATGTAGATCTCAGACCGTCGTGCCCCGTCGGTCTTGGCGGCGTTGGAGTATTTGTTGTCGGGGTGGCATGGGTCGCGCTCGGCTTAGACTTCTCGACGACCGGTTACTTCATCAGGGTGTTCAAGGGGCTACACCTTGCGGGAGTAATGGTTTGGGGAGACCGGCGTCGGTGTAAAAACTAACGCACGCTCACATGGACGTGGCCGGGGTGGTTGGCGCCTCGTCTCGGCTAGACGCCGATTATTCGGCGGTCCACCAAGACAATGGGGGCCGCCTCACGAGGCCGTGGAAAGGTGGCGTTGTAGAGGCCGCGTCGCCTTGGGCTGGTGCTACGCGAAAGTGTGACCTGTGCACCGGCGACGCTACGAACCTGTACGCCAAGGACCTATTCGACATGGTAGGTGCGCCTCCCCAAGGAGGGACCGGTCTTGGGTGAATCATCATGAGCACTGTTTCCGCGAATGTCGTCCACTTCAAGAAAGCATGGCAAAAGACCTGTACGCCGGTGACTTGTATCGCCATGGACATATGCGCCAAGGACCTGTTCACTATGGTGGATGCGCCTCTAGACCTATCGCCGGCGACCCGTTCGTCGGGGCCGCATACCTCATGAAGGAGGAACCGGTCTTAGATACATCGTTGTGGCTACTGGTTCCACCAAGGACCTGTACCCCGTGATGGTAAAGGCGAGTCTCGGGCTGCGCCGTCAGCGAGCTCCGGCTTCGTCGCACCGTCTCCTCCAAGAACGTGGTGCAAAACCTGTGCCTGTGATCTGTTCGCCATTGACCTGTATGTCGGTGTACCGTCCGCGATGCACCTGTTTAGCATGGTCCTGTTCGCCGTGGACCTGTACGCCGACATGATAGAACATCGGGGCTAACACCTGGGCTTCGTTGTTGGACAGCTCCGGCTGCTCCCAATCGAGTCATATCGATTCGGAGGCTCCCTTGGCCGACGAGACGGTTTTGTGCTTGATGCATGCTGACTGATGGATGAATCTATTGATGGATGGATGTGTGCGTTGGTGAATGGATGGATCTCCTGATGGATGGATGTGTGCGCTGGTGAAGGGCGGCAGGCTTGTGGCGTCTCTCTCCCCGTGCGTCTGTCCCGATCTCATCGATGCTGCCGCAAGGGCGCATCTCCTCTTCGTCTTCCGTCCCCCGGCCTCCATCGAACGCGTACATCTGCGAGCTCTATGTTTCTTCTGGATGTGGGGGGAACTCTGTTGTCGCTCCTCCCTGGGGCTGAAATAAGAGATGAAACAGTGATGAGGTTAGCTATATAGGCATGTCGTTGACAAAGAAGAATGCTTGTGTGTGATTGCTGATGTAGCGTGTGGCGCTGTATATTCGCCAGAGGATGTCTGTGGTCGCTGCAGTACGGCGTTGTGCAGACGCCGGCGCGTCGTCCGCGTCTGTCCCCAGCTACGATGTAGGCGCGATGCCCGCGGCCTTCGTCGGCGCGTGTAGGCGCTGCCTCTTCCCTTCTTCAATCTCTCCGTGTGCGTCTCTGCTGGGCGCCTCTCGACGCGGCCGATGCTGGCGCGTCTCCTCGCCCTCCTGGATGCGATCTCGCGATGTCCTTCGGATCTCCATCTTCGACGTTTGCTAATTAAGAATAAAAGAAGAATCATTAGGAAAGGAATTATACGTGCCCTTATATGCATGTGCCATGCAACGCAAGATGTCTTCGATCAAACGCTCGTGTAAAGAGCTAGCTTGACTTTACGCTGACGCGGCGGTCTTGCCGTCGCCGCCGGCGCATCTTCGAGCTTGGACGGGTGTCGCTGCTGCCGCCGCCGCGGCGGCGTCCTCTCGCCGGTCTGGTGCACGTGCACCGCCGAACGAGGCCGCCGTACTCGCCGCCGCCGTGGCACGTGGCTCTTCCCCTTCTCTTTGTGGTTTTTCTTGTGTATGTGTTTACCCGGGGCGTCTTCTCTGGTACCGGCCTCTCCCGATCTCATTGACTTTCCCTCAGCGGTGTCGCCGCCACGTGGAAAATCTGTTCATCTCCCACAAGGGTAACCTGTATAATAGAGTGAGAGATGGAATTTTTCTCATCTCTCCGGTCATGGCCGGATAGGGTTGCACGCCGTGCTCATAATCTCATTTCCCTCCCTTGCAGGACCTGTTCGTCTCCACTTGCAAGACGTCATGCACATGACCTGTTCATCAGTGGTGAGAGAAAAGACCTGTCCACCTCTAATCACAACGGCAAGGTCGTGTGCAACACCTGTTCACCTGTCCGCCTCTAATCACAATGGTAACACCGTGTGCAACACCATTGTCTTGCACCGGTCTCCATCTCCATGGGTGATGGATCTCAAGATGTATTAAGTGGAGAGATAAGAGGAAGGCTGAGCATAATTGATCTATGGATGGATCTGCAGGACGTGGCCGTGTGCATGAGCGGCCGGCTGCCTCGTGCATGTGTGGGCGACCTGGCGGCCGGCTGCGTGTGGACAGCCTGCCGGCGGCCAGCCGTACGCGTGTGTCCTCCAATCGATCGAGGTGGCCAGCTATGCGCGTCTCATGTGCGCAGCCCTGCGGCGGCTGCCGCGGGCGCGCGTTTGTGGGCCTGACGGCCGCTTGTGTGCGCCCCCTCTCCCCCTGGGATGGATGTGATGATATGGTATTTATAGGGAGCGAGGGCTTGGGCGCTGCACGCCGTGTCCGCCGTCTCGTTCCGATTTTCACGGAAGAGATATGGATTGCAACCAATCGATCTATCTTCCCTGCTTATCCTTTCATTATTTTTCTTGGCGCACACTTCTGCAAAAACAAGACGCCAGATACCTAGCAAATATCTTCTCACGCGAAAGTGCGGGTATTCGGAGATGTATAAATACGCGCCGGCCAGGGCGCCGGTATACGGGTACTCAAAGAGATACATATGTTGTATGTTTTCCCGTGTGTGCAGCATAGACGTGGGTTTGGCCTACCAACAAGTAAGCCTGCATACGTGTAAGACTATACCACCGAGTAGCTAGTGCTGGTATACATTAGATAGTACGTGCACGAACTCACATGCATGCATGCACGTAAAGCTGATTCAAGGTTGGAACGTTGGGTTAGTGGATGCATGTGCATGTACGTATACATATTTTCCATCCTCAGGTTATTTCTGCACTTTGAAAGAAGTAACCTTCACAATCCAAAGCCAATTACGAAGGTTAGTCACATAGGAGAAAAAAAGTATTTCACTTCTCTTCGTTGGTGCAAAATCACATCGAACAGAAATATTTGCTTGTTCTTGATGATCTGTGGTCCATACTAGAGTGGGATGCTATAAAAGACTATTGGCCAGAAACTGCATAATAGTCACCACAAGGCAAGAGAATATTGCCAAGCACTGCTCAAAGGATGAAAGAAACATATACAAGCTCAACCATCTTGGCTCTGATGACACATGTGCCCTCTTCACCAAAAAGGTACAAATGAAGTAGTGTCATACCCAATGCCTCAACCTCTTATTTCTATTATAGTTACAGAATAAATATTGTCAATTTGTATATTTCTTTTTTAAAGGGCAAATTTGTTTATTTCTGTGAATGCTAAACTGCTTTAAACTTCACAAACAATATCTTTATGTCCACTAGAAAATTGAAATTGACATTCGTTTGAAATCTTATGCAATAGCTAGAATAAAACTCCCTTTGTAAAGAACTACAGTACAAGATAGTGACATAAACGCTCTTATATTTCTTTACAGAGGGAGTACATATAAATACAAAAAGCTTTGGAATACATAAACTACGATTACAATAATGTGGAGACATGATAATTTGTATAGTTATAGTTAGGCCCAATCAAATTATCTGTAGATTTCGTTGCTGTCAAAGTGAAGTAGGATATCCCTATTTCGCTAGCGAACAACAAAGAAGTAAGACAGTAGAGGTGGAAACAAAGGTCCGTCTTTTTTCTTGTGAATACTTCAACATTTTTAATCCACTCGGATCTACCGCAATAAAAACACATGCTTCAGTAATCATGGAAGAACATTCGATCTGCTTGTAAGAAACTTTACTCAGTGTCTCATCGGCTGTATTTGGCTCAGTCTCTTTAAATCAAGCCACTCTCTTAATCTAGATTTGAATTTAGATGGTTCGCAATTCTGCTTTTTCTCGCATTGATATGGGAGTTTATAGAAAATCTATAAATAGTATATGTTATAATAAACTATATTATATTTATATATTTACATAAAAGGAAAACCATACATCTTTAAAGTACAAATTGATAATTTGGAGCATCCTGATATTTTCATTTCTTGAAATCAAGCATATTTCCATATCTCCTGCCATGCTAACCATGCATGAATTGAAAGAATCTTTAACCGAACTATGCTTTTATTGAACAGAGAAACAAGGGTCCTAGAGTATGATTATTTATAATGTTAAAACATTGTGCTTGTAGCATGGCAACACCGCTATTAACCTCTATATTCCTAGTTTACTACAAGAGTGCTGATGGGACAGAATATCATATGGATATATAATGAGATAACCTATTTGATCGGACCTAAGAATTATAGTAACTGGGCAATACATCTGATTAGAAGGAAAAAAAATCTTGTCTTTGAAACTCATAAATGGCTGACAAGCTCAAGTATATCATCCAAAACATTGGCATGCTTCGGCGTGCATGCATATGTATGTGGGATTTTTTTTGACGTACTTTGTAAAAATGAAAATGTTTCATATGAAGCTCCTTTGAAATTCAGGCGCTACAGACGTACCACTAAGAAGGCTAAGGCAAGTTTTCCATCCTGCAAATGCAGTTGACAAGTATAGAGAAAATACAGCAGGCCATATGAGTTGTTACATTTAGTTTCTCTCGAATATATTACATTTATTTTTACATTCAGAATTTTTATTTTGCATGAGTTTTTGGTTTGTTCAAAAACAGCAGTTGTTTTCAATGGGTTAATTTTTTTAGATAGTAGGCATGTTGTCTGGCTTTATTTTGATGAAAGCCCCAATTACAGAGTAGGATTGGACGAAGTAAATCACCATTGCACCATGCGTACGTTTCTAGGTGGGAGGGAAATATTTTTAGGGAAGAAAAGTGATGATGTACTAAGTGAAAAAGATGGATGAGGGAGAAGCCTATTAACTAACCAAAGGTGTTAGACAATCACAGTAGTGCTTATATGATTTCTTGTAGTGCTACATGACATGATTGATATGGATTTCAGGTATTTAAGGAGACCATAAATTTGGATGAGCAATATCCGGAGTTGGTTGAACATGCAAAACTGATATTGAAGAAGTGCAGAGGACTTCCCCTTGCACTAGTCACCATTTGTGGCTTGTTGGCAAGCCAACCAAAAACTGCTTTTGAATGGAGAAAATTGAATGAGCATATCAGTGCTGAGTTGGAGATGAATCCAGAACTTGAGATCATAAAAGCAGTCCTTATGAAAAGCTACGATGGTTTACCCTATCACCTCAAGGCTTGTTTCTTGTATCTTGCCATCTTTCCTGAAGACTACATGATTCTGCGGAGACGCTTAGTGCGTCGGTGGATTGCAGAGGGTTACTCAAGTGAGGTGCGTGGCAAGTCTATGGAGGAAGTATTGGACGGTTACTTCATGGAAC
Source organism: Triticum aestivum (assembly GCF_018294505.1). Taxonomy (NCBI): domain Eukaryota; kingdom Viridiplantae; phylum Streptophyta; class Magnoliopsida; order Poales; family Poaceae; genus Triticum; species Triticum aestivum. The sequence goes on along the minus strand of NC_057801.1, from coordinate 833,996,789 downwards.
TTATAAGCAGGAGCATGATTATGCCATCTCAACAGTCAATTTATAGCAGGAAAGGAATTGACTCCTGCCATGTCCATGATCTCATTCGTGAAATTGCCATCTCAAAGTCTATGGAGGAGAATCTTGTTTTCACATTGGAGGAAGGGTGCAGCTTAAACAACCAAGGCACAGTGCGACATCTTGCTATAAGCAGCAATTGGAAGGGGGACCAGTGTGAGTTTGAGAATATAGTAGACTTGTCCCGTGTGCGATCCTTGACAGTGTATGGAAATTGGAGGCCGTTTTACATTTCTGATAAGATGAGGTTGCTAAGAGTGCTGGATTTGGAAGGCAAGTGGGATCTGGTTGATCATCACCTTCAGCACATTGGGAAGATTGTACATCTTAGATATCTTTCTCTAGCGGGACATGCTGATATATTTCACCTGCCAAATTCATTAGGGAACCTGAGACAACTCCAGACACTAGATATTTCTGGTACGAGCATAGTGAAGCTACCAAGGGCCATCACCAAGCTTGTGAAGATGCAACACATTCTTGCTAGAAACATAGGAGAGGCAAATTGGCCTTTATATGATGCAGCAGATGAGCAGTCACTAATGCGCTTGTTGTGTGTCATGTTGTGCACCTAATTATCTGGCAAAGCATCTTGAACTTGAAAATCATGCACAACTTAACAGGCGTGATGTATGCACTGTGTTCTGTTGCAGCATATTACCTTATTTTGCGGCAGGAGCACGAAATCGAGGTAGTGTTGAAGTGCCAAGAGGGATTAGGAAACTGAAGGCCCTGCACACACTGCGTACCGTGGACGTCTCAGTGGGGAAGGCTGTTCTACAAGATATAAAAAAGCTCACCCGGTTGCGCAAGTTAGGAATGACAGGCATCAGCAAGAGAAACAGTCAAGAGTTGTGTTCAGCAATTTCTCATCTCAGCAGCCTGGAATCATTGTCACTGCACTCCGACGGATGGAGGACAGGTTTATCAGGCTGCTTGGATGGGCTGTCCTCACCTCCAGAAAACCTGCAGAGCCTCAAGTTGATAGGAAATCTGGTTGAGCTGCCGGAGTGGATCCAGGGCCTAAAAAATCTCGTGAAGCTGAAGCTAGAGCGGTCGAGGATATGGGAGCATGATGCGGCCATACAAGTCCTTGGGAATCTACCAAACCTGGCCACCCTACGTCTATTGAAACACTCGTTCGCTGGTGAAGAGGTCCATTTCGGTTTCCATCGGGAGGCATTCCCGAGCCTGAAGGTGCTGCAGCTGGACTGGATAGGAAACCTCAGGTCGGTGGGATTTGAAGATGGAGCAGCCCCTAAGCTTGAGTTGCTGCAGTTTTATAATGGCATATGGAGTCCTAGTATTGGTTTGTTCTGTGGGTTAGCATATCTCCCAAGCCTAAAGGAACTTATGCTGGAGAGATCGGACTGGGCGCCTAAGTTTGTGTACGACCTGCAAGGCCAGCTGGCAGAGAATGAAAACAAGCCCGTTCTGAAGAGTTGGAGTCTTCTGGAGTAGCTGTGCTGTATTCAACTCCCCCTTTTCTAGATACATTCATTTCCGAGACAAGTAATTCCGAACGGAGGGAGTACGTATTACCGCCTACAGAAGACTCATTTTGTGTAATCAACTGCATGTGAAAGCTGTTCGTTCCCTTTGTGTAGTCACCGTGGTAGCAGATGATAATGGTTCCCCATCATAGGCAGGCTCCGAGCAGATAGCATAACCACGCGTAGATGAGTGGCTGATCATAGTCCGTTTGACCTCGACGGCAACAGCTGGACCAAGGAATGCTAGCTTTGCCTACCACGCGTCGGTTTCCTTGTATATTACTCTCTCCGTTCGGAATTACTTGTCTCGGAAATAGATGTATTTAGAACTAAATAGTTCTAGTTACATCTATTTCCGAAACAAATAATTCCGAACGGAGGGAGTACCACGTACTACTGTCACATTTCGGCAGAATATATATCCAACCATCCTTTCCTTTCAGATAGAAGACTAGTGCGCTTGAGCTTGAGCCTGAGCTTGATCGATTACTCTCTCACTAGATGGGTCTTTAGGGGCCGTTTGGATTTTGCCCTCCGCAGCCCTGCCAATTCATCCGTAACCCAAACATTTGGCGACTCATTCAGCCACCAACGACTTTTTTTTAGAACATTCAGCCACCAACGACTTGGGAGCTCCTGTTAGGTTAGGAGAAATGGCGCCCGCGTGCTACCCCTCATGGGCCTGCCCAACACGAGTGGTTCGCTTCGCTCGACAATTGCTCTGTTCGCTGGTTCACTAAAAAAAAAATCCCTGGGTTTCTCGGCTGAATAATCAAGGTTGACCGGTCCATGCTTGACTTTTTGAAAAATCTTTTTCTGAAATAAGGGAATTCAAAAAAGTTCGCAAAATTCTAAAAAAGCTCATCAATTTTCAAAAAAGTTCAACAATTTTGCAAAAGAGTCAGAAAAAATTGAAAAGGTTCGTCGGTTTTGAAAATAAATCATCACATTTTGAAAAATGTTCACCAATTTGAAAAGAGTTCATCCAATGGGAAAAAGTTTATAAATTTTGAAAAAAATGTTCAGACAATACTAAAATAAGCTCATCAATTTTGAAAAACAAGTCACAGAATTTGAAAAAGTTCATCGATTTGAAAAAAAGTTAATCAGATGGAAATAAATCTTATCAATTTTGGAAAAAAAACAAAAGTCCATGAATTTTGAAAAAAACTTCATTGAATTTGAAAATGTTCATCTAACATGAAAAATAGTTCGTGCAATTTGGAAAAAGTTCAATTTTTTTAAATAAAAGTTCGTAATTTTGAAGAAAAGTTCATTGATTTTGAAAAATATATATCACGAATTTGAAAGCAAATCCGAGCATTTGTGAGAAAAAAATTGGAATAACATTCCGTAACTGATGTTTGTTCGTTTGAGTGCAGTTGAGCCGATTGTAATTTGTCGTCTGATGTTTTAGGAAACAGAGCAAGTGCTACCAAACTGCCTCCACTACTACACTTATCAACACTAGCATTCGATCAATTGCGGGTTTCAGGTTGGAGATGAATTATGTGTCTGTCCACTCTGGTTTCAGGTTGGCACGGCCAGCATTAACAGCATTGGTGGAGATAATTGTTCCTCAGCTTGACAAGTTGTATGTCCGTCATAGGCAGGCAGGCTGCGAGAAGATGGCAGCAGATAGCATCACCAGGACAGGACAAGACATCGGGAGGTGTGGAATGAAGACATGTTCCTGTTGGTTGGCAGCTACACGTATGAGTAACTGACCCAAAGTGCCACACCCAACCAAGTCCAAGAGCTCTGCTCTGCTCTGCCGATGAAGATGAGGGATACCCAGGTCGCCAAAATCCTTTTTTTTAGAGAAAAGGCATCAACCGAGCCCGAGATGGGGCTCGAGCCTAGCCCGGCTTTGAATTAACAAAGCCATCAACCGGCCAGGATTACAGCTCACAAGAACCAAAGAAAGAAAAACAACACGGTAAGATACATAGACGCTGGTAAGCAGCTAACTAGCCTCAAAGCTACAAGCTAGAAGATAAAACAGATAAGCACACAGCTGCAGACATCGAGGCCCTCCTCCGAGACCGAAGCACCAGGGAGCTAGACCAAGCTGGCATCGAGGAGAAGGGGATGATCGGCATCACAGGGAGTGTGGTCACCAAACAGCTATGGACCCCGGCACGGCACAACCATCCAATTCCATCTCCGAAGAAGGCCACAACCTCCTCGCCTGGCTCGAAAGGCGCCGCACCGTCGGAAGATAGAATGCTCCACCTAGAACTAGAATGGTTGTCGCCGGAGGATGGCCACATAGAGAGGATCCCCGCATCCCGACGAGCCGCCAAAGCTTCCCACAAGCAGAATTGCCCATGGCCCGGCTGCAGAGGAGGGATAGCACCAAGCTTGGACGAAGAAGACACACCACTGACGTCGCCGAATGCACCCCAACAGCGCACACCAACCAAACAGCTCCCAAAGGCGGCGCCTTCAAGAAGGAGTACGACGCCGAGAGCGCCGCCGCCGCCCACCGAGGTTAGGGCTTTCACCCGGGAGGCTAGAGGAGGGCGGGTGGAGGGAGTCAGACCTGACAAACGCCTCCAAGGAGGAAGAACGGTGCCCTCGGGCGCCGCCGCCGTCGCGGCCAGCCATGGCCGGCCATGGATTTCTCCTGGTTTGGCTCCACACCACCACCCCACCCGCAGCACGGAGACCGAAGATCGAAGAAGAATGCCGACCCAGGCCCGGAGGGGAGGGATCGCACCGCGTCGGGGAAATCAGGGAACGCCAGATCTAGTGCCGCCGGCCGCCAGGACCGCGCAAGGTCCACGCCCAACGGATCCCCACCGTCCTCACGGCCAGGGACACCGCCACCACGCCTGCGCCACCGCTCGCCGCAGAGCCGGTGGCGCCACTCCGACCGAGGCCGCCGCCCCAGATCCCGTGGTTCCCTGCGAAAAGCAGAGCAGCAGATGCCCCGCCGCCACCTTCCTCGGCGGCGCCCCGGGCTTGCCCGGCAGCGGCCTCAGGCGGCGGCGAGGGGGAGGGAGACGGGAGGGGGAGGACTCTATCGCGATCTAGGGTTTCGCCCCTGAGACGCCCTGGAGGGGCGGCGCGGGGGTCGGGAGGGGGAGGAATACCCAGGTCGCCAAAATCCTTAGGCCGGAACACGTACGTCAGTCTACCTCTGAAACCACTGACTAATCTGAAACCTGCGCAATCGTCAAGACATCCAAACAACCTCCCTGCCTACCATTCGTCGGTTTGCTTCTACGTATATTACTGTCACATTTCGGCAGAATATCCAACCATCCTTTCAGAATTCAGATAGAGAGACTACCGCTTGAGCTGGATCCATTGCTCTAGAAGGTCTTTGATTTTCATTCTTTCGGTGTTACCGATTACTAGTACCACACTAGATGGTATATTTAGTCAACTATTTAGATAATGGCAACAGCACACACCAAAGAATCAAAGTTAATTGGTAACTGCATGACTAGTACCACAACCCAAAAACTGGTATGAAATACTCCCTCCGTTCCCAAATACTTGTCTTTCTAGCCATCTCAAATGGACTACAACATAATGATGTATGTAGACATTTTTTAAAGTGTAGATTCACTCATTTTTTTCCGTATGTAGTCACTTATTGAAATCTGTAGAAAGACAATTATTTAGGAACGGAGGGAGTATTTCTTTCACGTGTAACTGACTGTCCGTTCCTTGAGTGCATGCTTTTTCCAGCGTAAACTTTGATGCTACATTAGTACCTATACAAATTTCCTGTGACATCATTTGTGAACAGAGCAGAAACCATGTTTGGACAAAGTATATAGTATGTGTTGTCGTGCTTTCATCACTCGAAATAGGCTCGCAGCCCGCTTTATAGATAAAGCAATAACCAAAATACACGGCCGAACGATACAAAGTGGAGAGGTAGTCCTCTTACAAAGCAGATCCTGAGATTTCGGTACTACATAGAGACTATACGCTACCAAAGAAGAACAAGGGGAGGTGAGAGTACAACGCCACACCACGCCCTACCGGTCATGCTTTCATCTACCAACAACATTCATATGCCAAGAATTCTCTGACACCTGATTTAGGCATTTCCCGTTCCAAATAGTGTACCAACTATATCTTTCCTTGGGTATGGTTTCAGTCAGAACCTGCTGAAACACGTACTCATGGTTGTGTGCTATACATGTATTCTCAGACAATACATATATATGCAGCTGCATCTTGGACTTGATGGTCCAGGATATATCTGTGCGAGCGGAAAACGTCTTGCCCTAGTCGAGGGCGACGTGATGTTTATATATAGCAGGGGAGCCGAGCCAACCGGCTTGTACATGCGGTCAAGAAAAAGAAAGAGATAAGAGAGATCTAAGATACATCTTGGGAGACAAGAAAGGAAGATGGTCACAAGAAGATCTCTATGCAAACTACCTCCTGGACTTATCTCTAGCATGCACCGAATCATATATCTCCTGCCGCATATAACGTGACACATAATGATGTTTAACACTCCCCCTTAATCACAACTTCATCAGGTTGAGATTATGCTTAAATTCTTCAAAGTTCCGCATAGGCAGGGCCTTATAGTAAACCCATCTGCAACTTGATCTCTGGAATGAATGAACCGAATATCAAGTTTTTCCGTGCAACTCTTTCTCTCACAAAGTGAAAGTCTATCTCTATGTGCTTTGTTCTGGCATGAAAGTCTGGATTTGCAGACAAGTAGGTGGCACCAAGATTATCACACCAGAGACATGGAGCTTGTGAGCTTCGTATACCAAGTTCCTTTAACATTGATTGAACCCATATGATTTCAGCTGTGGCATTTGCTAATGCCTTATACTCTGCTTCTGTGTTAGATCGAGACACCGTGGCCTGCTTCCTTGCACACCACGAAATCAAGTTTGGTCCAAAAAATATTGCAAATCCACCAGTAGAGCGTCTGTCATCCAGACAGCCTGCCCAATCAGAGTCAGAGAAGGCACTAACAAGAGTTTAGGATGACTTGCTGAAACTAAGACCAATGCTCAAGGTATGTTTGACATATCTGACAATGCGTTTTGCAGCAGTCCAATGCACAGTGGTAGGAGCATGCAAAAACTGACATACCTTGTTAACAGCAAAAGAAATATCAGGCCTTGTTAAAGTCAAGTACTGAAGTGCACCTACTAAGCTCCTTACTTTGTACTGTCCTCTTGATTCAAGAGTTGCCCTTCTGTGAGAGATAATTTTTCTGAGCTGGACAATGGAGTGAAGGATGGTTTACAACCTTGCAGACCTGCCTTTCTTACCACATCAGTTACATATTTCTCTTGAGAGAGGTGAAGTCCATCCTTGTGTTTCTTCACTTCAATCCCAAGAAAGAAATGCAAATCTCCAAGATCCTTGAGAGCAAATTCTGCACTTAAATCCTTCAACAATGATGCAATGGCCTCACTAGATGAACTTGTAACAATAATATCATCAACGTAGATGAGAACAAATATGCATGTGTTGAGCTTATTGTAAATAAACAGTGAGGTATCTGACTTGGAAGGAACAAAACCAAGTGATTGCATCTTGTGACTAAGACGTGAGTACCATGCTCTTGGTGCTTGCTTCAAGCCATAGAGTGCTTTATCAAGTTTGCACACAAACGAGGGATTAGACTTACTCTCAAACCCAGGAGGCTGTTTCATGTACACCTCTTCTTCCAGAACATCTTGTGACTCTTCCATCATTGCTTTTCTCCATTTTTCATCTCCAAATGCCTCATCCAAAGTTCTTGGTTCAGCATGTGCATTTGTAGAACAAACAAGACCATATTTGCTCATATGTTTATAATTAAGAGGTTGAGTTACACCTTTTTGCAACCGTGTGAGCCGCGAGACTGTGCTGCAGAGTTAGCCGGTGCAGAAGATCCGGAGGAGTCGCGCACAGGAGTTCCAGCGAGCGATCCCGAGGCAGATTCGCCCGCCAGCCGCACCGGATCCTCTGTGGCTTCAGTAGTTGACGGAGCGATTGCAGCATCCACAGAAGATCCAGGCGCACCAGTCGGCTCATCATGAGCCCATGATTGCGCGGGGCCACTCGGATTTGCACCGGATCCTGCTCCCTCCTGGCTGGATGGGTCCGCGCTGGAGTCCGCGCCGGTCGGCCGCAGCTGGGCGCGGGAATCCGCGCCGGTCGGCCGCGCCTGGGCCCGCCTCTGGCAGCACTGCGGTTGGTCGTGAAAACGCGCCCCGCCTGGGCCATCAGGGCGCCGCCACATGGCGTCTGGTGATTGGCGCGGGGCTGCTGCCACCCGCAAGCTGGCTCGTGGTGGGCGCAGGGCCACGGAAACCCGCACGCACGGTAGATTCCGCTGCGGGCGAATCTAGCGCGTCTGCTGGCGCTGATCCCGGCGCAGATTTCCTGGACGCCGCCTGATCCCGTGTTGATCCCGAGGGGGATTTGCTCCCCGATTCCTGAGACAACAAATATGGCGCTTGAAGGCCGAGTTCCTCGTCATTTTTTTCGCTGATTTTTCCTGCATCATCACCACAAAACTCGTCTGGACCATTAGGAGGGTTAGTCAGCATTGAATCATCACAAGAATTTCCCCCATGATCAAGGCCGGTGAGATGAGATGGCAAGAGGAGAATCTCTTTGCGAAGCAAGGCACCTGCATTGGGATGAAGATCAGCAAACGGGAATTTTGTTTCGTCAAAAACAACGTCACGGGAGACATAAACCCGTCCTGTAGACACATCAAGGCATTTTACACCTTTGTGTTGAACACTATAGCCAAGAAACACACACTGTTTTGACCGAAACATGAGTTTGCGTTGATTATATGGACGAAGATTGGGCCAACATGCACACCCAAAAACACGGAGAGATGTATAATCAGGTTTGGTGTGGAGGAGTCGTTCTACTGGAGTTTCGTTATTAATAACACGACTGGGAAGCATGTTGATGATATGAACGGCAGTGAGAAAAGCTTCATCCCAGAATTTAAGAGGCATGGAGGCGCCAGCTAAGAGAGCTAAGCCGACCTCAACGATGTGCATGTGCTTGCGTTCAGCTGAGCCGTTTTGTTGGTGAGCGTGGGGGCACGACACATGATGGGAGATGCCGAGAGTTTGAAAGAAGGAGTTTAATTTCTCATATTCTCCGCCCCAGTCTGATTGGACAGCAAGTATCTTGCTGTCAAACTTGCGTTCAACGAGTGCTTGGAAATTCTTAAAGACTTGAAAGACATCGGATCTTTTCTTAAGTAGATAAATCCAAGAAAATTTGCTATAGTCATCAATGAAACTCACATAGTACGTATGTCTACCAACTGAGTTGGGGGCAGGACCCCAAACATCTGGAAAAAATTAATTGCAGTGGTTTGGTAGACACACTAGTGGATATAGGATAGGGTAGCTGATGACTCTTAGCAAGTTGACAGGAATCATAAATAGTTTCAATATTGCGCTCACCAACAAACGGGAGCTTATTCTTTCTAAGTAATTTTTCAACTAGGGAAAAAGAAGCATGTCCTAAACGATCATGCCATCGTGTGGATGAAAGCTTGATAGCACCACAAGCTTGTTTATTTAGTCTCCTAAGCTCCGGAATCAACGGGTAGAGCCCACGGATGCATCTACCTCGATAGAGAATTTTCTTCGTCACCTGATCCTTGATCAAAAAGAAATAGGGGTGAAATTCAAGGAAGACATGATTGTCAAGAGCAATTTTATGGACAGAAAGAAGACTTTTGTCAGCATTAGGAACATGCAAAATTTTCCTAAGATGAATTCTACGGGAAGGGGTACTAAAACTTGAATGACCAATGTGACGGATCTCCATACCTTCACCACTAGCCGTGTGGATTTGGTCCTTGCCACGGTACTTCTCCTTCATGGTCACCTTCTCGAGCTCGTTGGTGATGTGGTTGGTGGCGCCACTGTCGACATACCAGTTGGTGCCGATTCCGTAGGAGCCATCTGCGGCCGCCGCCACCTTGTCATCATCTTGAGAGGAGTCATGATCCTCTTCATAGCGGTACCAGCAATCTTTTTCTGTGTGTCCCACCTTGCCACAGATCTGGCACCGCGGAGCATCAGGGCGTGCACGAGGGTTGCCACCGCCGCGGCGAGTTTTGTTGGAGTTGCACCCGCCGTTGCGGGAGTTGGAGCCGCCACCGTTTCCTCCACTGGACCTCCCCCTGCCACGGCAGAAGCCGCCGCCACCGCCGCGCCTAGAGAAGCCACCACGACCACGAGACGCCGAGTTCGCAGAGGACTTGAAGCCGCCGCTGCTGTTGCCGTGGAAGTGTGCCATCCGCTGGTCAAAGTTTGACAGCATGGCGAAGAGCTCGTCGATGGTGACGGGCGTGACGCGAGCATCCAGGGCGGATATCAGCGGCTGGTAGTCGGCGTCGAGCCCGTGGATGATGTAGGAGATGAGCTCGTCGTCGAGGATGGCCTTGCCCGCCGCAGCCAGCTCATCGGCATAGCCGCGCATGGTGGCGAAGTAGGTGGCGACGGAGAGGTTGCCCTTCTGCGCATTGATGAGAGAAGTACGGATGTTGTTGATTCGACTCACCCATTGCGACGAGTACATGCCAGCGAGCGTCGTCCAGAGCGCTCCCGTGGTGGTGACCGTGGTCACCGTGAGGAGCACCTCCTTGGTGAGGTTGCTCAGCAGGTATCCGAGGACCTGCTGGTCCTCTCGGACCCAGATGGGGTGGAGAGGGTTGGGCGTTGACGTCTCCTTGCCTTCTTTGGTGGTGACGAGGAGGCGCGCCGGCTCCGGATGGGTGCCGTCGACATAGCCGAAGACCCCGGCGCCACGCAGTTGCGGTATGATCTACGTGCGCCATAGCACGTAGTTCGTGCGGGATAGCTTCTCGATGACCTGGCCGTTGAGGCTAGGATGGAAGGAAGCGCCGGAGGACGAAGACATGGTGCGGCTACGACACAGGTGATCCTGGTAGCTAGATGAGTTGAAGTAGAGGGGCTCTGATTACCATGTGCGAGCGGAAAACATCTTGCCCTAGTCGAGGGCGACGTGATGTTTATATATAGCAGGGGAGCCGAGCCAACCGGCTTGTACATGCGGTCAAGAAAGAGAAAGAGATAAGAGAGATCTAAGATACATCTTGGGAGACAAGAAAGGAAGATGGTTACAAGAAGATCCCTATTCAAACTACCTCCTGGACTTATCTCTAGCATGCACCGAATCATATATCTCCTGCCGCATATAACGTGACACATAATGATGTTTAACAATATTTACCTCCAGCTTGCCCTGTGATGGTGTGTTTGTTCGACCAATGGTGTGATCAGTTTCTGAAGGTAAAAGCATATATGGTTGAACGCTGTTCTCAGAGAAAAAAGAAGTGTATATCATGCCGTTCGTTGCGACCAAAGTGAGCAGCACCAACTTATCTGCAGTTGTCAACTACAGGCCAATGGTGTGTATCCTCTCAATTTTCTTTTGTTCTTCACTTATCAGGACATCCATGCATACAAGGGTGGGAGGAGCAGTCCCTCCCAGTATATGGGCTCAAGGAATTGGAGTGAATCATGTCTCTGCTAGGCATTACCAGCATTATTTATTGATTACTCTGCTTGAGGAATTGTATGGCATAGGCGAGGAAGAGATGTTCCTGTGGGTTTCATTACCCAATCTTCAACTGCAGAACCATCAAGACAGGGCGGTGGCGGCGGCTGATGATAGTCTGTTTGACACAAGTCGTAGAGATCAACGGCAACAGCTGGATGGATCTGCAACTTCAAGCCTCTCCCTTTGCCTTTCCCCCCAAGACCCAAGTCCTCCAAGACCAAGATTACATACATTGGTCTATGGTGGAATGTTCTGCATGCCCATGCGTCAGTTTCCTCCTCTGTTGGTTAGGGTGTCGCATAACTTTTCAGCAAAAAAATCGATCATCATTTCAGAGATTAGTGAGGTGTCAATATGTAACAGCATCACCGTGTTAAAGCTAGGACCAAGCAGAATAATTCAATCATCCTTCCAGAGATTAGCGAGGTGAGTGTACTGACCTGCTTCCGATAAAGTGTACTGTTCAGCATGACTCTGTCTCACTCTGGGCGTCATCTGCCTGTGAGTTGGAACACCTTTTTTTTTTTTTAAAAAAGAGGGAGAATAATTTGGAATACTTTTGTATGGCTGGAAAGGATGTCTCTCGATGTGACTTTTATTATATCTCCTTAAGCACGATTTCAGCCGGAGCAAGCATTTGCAGAACCTGCTGAAACACTCATGCTTGTGTGCTTTCTTGGACTTGGTGGTGGTCTCAGATTTACCTAGGGTGTACATATGCTTCAATGCTTGAACAATGTTCTGGGAGAAAAAGAAGTACTCCATATATAGTGCCATCAGCTACGACCTAAAATGGACAGGACAGTGTCAACTTATTTGCAATTCTCAACTACAGGGCGATGGTGTGTGTCGTATTCCCTTCAATTTTGTTTTGTTCATCATCATCAAGACATCCATCCATCCAGATACAAGACACAAGAGATATCCCCTTGCTTGGTTGTATACAATTCCAATCTTTTTTCAAGGGAAATTCGTGACAATGCCTTGCCACTGGTCTCCTGCAGAACTAACTCGGACTCCGCCATTGGTTTATTACTATTTGTTACTATATACTCCCTCCAGATGGATTCTTAGACGGGAGTATTCTTAAACATAGGGAAACCATTGGATCCGGGAAAAATGTACGTCTCCGCATGCATGGAAGGACTGGCTTTACCGCTCGGACGGACAGGGTTACCGGTGAACCTTGGGACTGACTGTACCGCAACCTTGTTGATGATGCACGGAAGAATATGACTAGATAGATACTCGAGCATTGTTCAAGAAGCAAAGAGAGATTTCACATTGGGAAGAGAGTTTAAGCTTGTGAGGATTCATTGATCTTGAAATATATAGGGTGAGCCATTCCTCGGCAAATCTTGTTTGCATAAACCAGCGTGCGACCCTTTTAATTTACCCAGGTTGGTCAATTCATCTGTCTACCCCTATCTCTACTATCTTCTCTACTACCTAAAAGAAACAGAGCATTCTGTTTGCCATCTTACGTCGTGGGCTTCGTCCGACCTCCTCCTCATCCCGCCTCTACGTTTTGATTTTTTTCGCCCCTTTCATCTCTGATTTTTCTTTAGGTTTTCAAGAAAACCAGCCTCAAATTACGCTCTAATTTGTGTCCCTAATTCCCTTCGGTTGGGCGAGCCAGAACTCCTCCAGGCACACGATCTCTCTCATCTCTCCTCGTATTCCCAATCCCATACTAGGGTTTCCAACCGCCGTCCACCTGGCTCCTGGAGTCATGGCGTCGCCACGCCTCTCGTCTCCTTTACCGATCCACCACGATCCTTCTCATCTGCGTCACAGGTCAGTTCCCTTCCATTTTTTCTCAAGTCGAGCAGAAGCAGAGGGCATTTTTCTGGGGGAGAGAGATGGCACCAGCGGGATGGTGGATCCACGCGGTTGCGTGGCCGCCGAGGCTGAGGAGGAGCTCAGAGGAAGGTGCTATCTGCCGCTGCTGGAGGGATCATGGTGAGGGTCATTTCGAGGTGTACGGAGAGAGCAGAGAGGGACGGGCACGGGTTCGACGCCAGCGTAGGCTCACGTATGAGAGAGAGAGGGGGGCGCAGGGGCCAGGGCAGTTTTAACCAGGGGACAGTTTCACCAGATGAACCAGGTCAGGGGGTCTCTTAATGGATCAGGTGGTTGTTATGTTCTCCCTCCTAGGCTCCCACGACACCAGGGCGAGGACGGTTCCCTAGGGTTTGAGCGATCTCTGGGTCTACGATTGTGTCGTCGATCCTTCTTCCTGCCTCCCAATTCTGTCCGATCTCCTGTTGATCCGAGGTGCCCGTGGTTCCTAGATCTGGTCTCTGTCGGGGTGATTACGGGGCTTTCCTTGTATCGCTACCCACCCTTGGCAGGGACTGGATTAGGGTTCGGCTTGCACCACATGGAAGGGGCTCGTGATGCGAGGGGGGGGGGGCGTCTGATGCCCTTGGGGGCGAGCATTTTGCGTCGGATGGGGGCGATGGCCTTCCGACCCGGGCGCTTTCGGTCGGTGAGGGTCCGATGGCGGCCTCGGGCCCATCCCCCTCGGTGGGCAGTTCATCCTCTGTTGGTCGCGTGGCGGATCATGTAGAGGAGACGATGGAAAGGCTTCGGCTGACGGCGGTCAAGGCGAAGCTGGTGGTGCTGGATGATGAGGACGAGGCCGATTTGGTGGCTCCAGATTGTGCCCTGGTGGGGAAAGTTCTTTCTCCCAACATCCTCCATATTCAGACGATCTCTTCGGCCATGAGGCCAGCATGGGGCAACCCTAGGGGCTTGCTGCTCCATCCCTCCGGAGACAATGTTTTTGTAGCTGAATTTGGTACCCAGGCGGATAGGACCATGGTGATCAAAGGCTCGCCTTGGATGGTGGGCAAGCATGTTGTTCTTCTCAAGGTTTTTGATCTGAACATCCAACCTCTTCATGTCAAGTTTGATAGTTTGGCTATCTGGGCCCGTATCATGAATTTGCCACCAAGATTGATGAAGGCAAAGCTCGGAATGGAATTTGCAAAGCCTGTTGGGAGCATTATCAAGGTGGAAGGGGATGCTGATGGACGTTGCTGGGGCGGATATATGCGTGTTCGAGTAGAGATTGTTGTCCAAGAGCCACTTGTTTGCTACATGACGGTGACCTCGCTCAAACTTCAAACTACAAACACCTATGATGTGATGTATGAAAGGCTTCCTTTTGAATTCGTCTCGTGTGGCCTCCTTGGTAACTCCTCGGTCATGTGCCCTTCCCCGGGTATCAGGGATGGTAATGGGGACCTGCCATATGTGGCCAAGAAGATCCGTGTCCAGGATGACAACCACAAAAAATCTGGTGGATCCAAGTCTTCTATTGCTTCTTCATCTGTTGGGTCTGAGGACAAGGCGGGTGGCAATCGTTCAGTCCCCTCTGGTCGCGCTAAGGTTGCTGCTCTTGATAGATCTACTGCGGCCGAGGTGGAGGTCTCCTCTCCTCTCAAGCGGGCTGGAAGGGGGCATGGTCGTGCTCCCTCTTCGCGTGGACAAGGCAGAGGAAGGTCAGCGGCCACCAATAGAGAGCTCTTCACGGGCAGTCAGGACAAGATTGGTTCATCTGGGCAAAAGAGGAAATCGGTGAAGTCTCCTTCCCCAGCTTTGGTTTGTGCCCCGGAGCCGACCGACGCCAAGACTTTGGCTCTGGTTTTGGTGACAGACCCTTTGGCTGCTTCTGTTGGAAATATGCCCTAGAGGCAATAATAAAAGTATTATTATTATATTTCCTTGTTCATGATAATTGTCTTTTATTCATGCTATAACTGTATTATCCGGAAATCGTAATACACGTGTGAATACATAGACCACAATATGTCCCTAGTGAGCCTCTAGTTGACTAGCTCGTTGTGATCAACAGATAGTCATGGTTTCCTGGCTATGGACATTGGATGTCGTTGATAACGGGATCACATCATTAGGAGAATGATGTGATGGACAAGACCCAATCCTAAGCATAGCACAAAGATCGTGTAGTTCGTTTGCTAGAGCTTTGCCAATGTCAAGTATCTCTTCCTTTGACCATGAGATCGTGTAACTCCTGGATACCGTAGGAGTGCTTTGGGTGTATCAAACGTCACAACGTAACTGGGTGACTATAAAGGTGCACTACAGGTATCTCCGAAAGTATCTATTGTTTTATGCGGATCGAGACTGGGATTTGTCACTCCGTGTAAACGGAGAGGTATCTCTGGGCCCACTCGGTAGGACATCATCATATGCGCAATGTGACCAAGGAGTTGATCACGGGATGATGTGTTACGGAACGAGTAAAGTGACTTGCCGGTAACGAGATTGAACAAGGTATCGGTATACCGACGATCGAATCTCGGGCAAGTAACATACCGATAGACAAAGGGAATTGAATACGGGATCGATTGAGTCCTTGACATCGTGGTTCATCCGATGAGATCATCGTGGAACATGTGGGAGCCATCATGGGTATCCAGATCCCGCTGTTGGTTATTGACCGGAGAACGTCTCGGTCATGTCTGCATGTCTCCCGAACCCGTAGGGTCTACACACTTAAGGTTCGATGACGCTAGGGTTATAAAGGAAGCTTGTATGTGGTTACCGAATGTTGTTCGGAGTCCCGGATGAGATCCCGGACGTCACGAGGAGTTCCGGAATGGTCCGGAGGTAAAGATTTATATATAGGAAGTCCTGTTTCGGCCATCGGGACAAGTTTCGGGGTCATCGGTATTGTACCGGGACCACCGGAAGGGTCCCGGGGGCCCACCGGGTGGGGCCACCTGCCCCGGGGGGCCACATGGGCTGTAGGGGGTGCGCCTTGGCCTACATGGGCCAAGGGCACCAGCCCCAAGAGGCCCATGCGCCAAGATAAGGAAAAAGGGAAGAGTCCTAAAGGGGGAAGGCACCTCCGAGGTGCCTTGGGGAGGATGGACTCCTCCCCATCCTTAGCCGCACCCCTTCCTTGGAGGAGGGGGCAAGGCTGCGCCCTCCCCCTCTCCCTTGGCCCTATATATAGTGGGGAAAAGGAGGAGCAATCATACCTAAGGCCTTTGGTTGCCTCCCTCTCCCTCCCGTGACACATCTCCTCTCCCGTAGGTGCTTGGCGAAGCCCTGCGGGATTGCCACGCTCCTCCACCACCACCACGCCGTTGTGCTGCTGTTGGATGGAGTCTTCCTCAACCTCTCCCTCTCTCCTTGCTGGATCAAGGCGTGGGAGACGTCACCGGGCTGTACGTGTGTTGAACGCGGAGGTGCCGTCCGTTCGGCACTTGATCATCGGTGATCTGAATCACGACGAGTACGACTCCATCAACCCCGTTCACTTGAACGCTTCCGCTTAGCGATCTACAAGGGTATGTAGATGCACTCCTCCTTTCTACTCGTTGCTGGTCTCTCCATAGATAGATCTTGGTGATACGTAGGAAAATTTTTGAATTTCTGCTACGTTCCCCAACAGTGGCATCATGAGCTAGGTCTATTGCGTAGATTCTTTGCACGAGTAGAACACAAAGTAGTTGTGGGCGTTGATGTTGTTCAATATGCTTACCGTTACTAGTCCAATCTTGTTTCGACGGTATTGTGGGATGAAGCGGCCCGGACCGACCTTACACGTACTCTTACGTGAGACAGGTTCCACCGATTGACATGCACTTGGTGCATAAGGTGGCTAGCGGGTGCCAGTCTCTCCCACTTTAGTCGGAACGGATTCGATGAAAAGGGTCCTTATGAAGGGTAAATAGCAATTGGCATATCACGTTGTGGTCTTGCGTAGGTAAGAAACGTTCTTGCTAGAAACCCATAGCAGCCACGTAAAACATGCAACAACAATTAGAGGACGTCTAACTTGTTTTTGCAGGGTATGCTATGTGATGTGATATGGCCAAAAGGATGTGATGAATGATATATGTGATGTATGAGATTGATCATGTTCTTGTAATAGGATTCACGACTTGCATGTCGATGAGTATGACAACCGGCAGGAGCCATAGGAGTTGTCTTTATTTTTTGTATGACCTGCGTGTCATTGAAGAACGCCATGTAACTTACTTTACTTTATTGCTAAACGCGTTAGCCATAGAAGTAGAAGTAGTCGTTGGCGTGACAACTTCATGAAGACACGATGATGGAGATCATGATGATGGAGATCATGGTGTCATGCCGGTGACAAGATGATCATGGAGCCCCGAAGATGAAGATCAAAAGGAGCAAAATGATATTGGCCATATCATGTCACTATTTGATTGCATGTGATGTTTATCATGTTTATGCATCTTGTTTGCTTAGGACGACGGTAGTAAATAAGATGATCCCTTACAAAATTTCAAGAAGTGTTCTCCCCTAACTGTGCACCGTTGCTACAGTTCGTCGCTTCTAAGCACCACGTGATGATCGGGTGTGATGGATTCTTACGTTCACATACAACGGGTGTAAGACAGTTTTACACAGCGAAAACACTTAGGGTTAACTTGACGAGCCTAGCATGTGGAGACATGGCCTCGGAACACGGAGACCGAAAGGTCGAGCATGAGTCGTATAGTAGATACGATCAACATGAAGATGTTCACCGACGTTAACTAGTCCGTCTCACGTGATGATCGGACACGGCCTAGTTGACTCGGATCATGTAATCACTTAGATGACCAGAGGGATGTCTATCTGAGTGGGAGTTCATAAGATGAACTTAATTATCTTGAACATAGTCAAAAGACCTTTTGCAAATTATGTCGTAGCTCGCGCTTTAGTTCTACTGTTTTAGATATGTTCCTAGAGAAAATATAGTTGAAAGTTGAAAGTAGCAATTATGCGGACAGTAGAAAGCTTATGTCCTTAATGCACCGCTTAGTGTGCTGAACCCCAAACGTCGTTTGTGGATGTTGCGAACATCGGACATACACGTTTTGATAACTACGTGATAGTTCAGTTAAATGGTTTAAGTAGAGGCACCAAAGACGTTTTCGAAACGTCGCGGAACATATGAGATGTTTCGAGGGCTGAAATTGGGATTTCAGGCTCGTGCCCACGTCAAGAGGTATAAGACCTCCGACGATTTTCTTAGCCTGCAAACTAAGGGAGAAAAGCTCAATCGTTGAGCTTGTGCTCAGATTGTCTGAGTGCAACAATCACTTGAATCAAGTGGGAGTTAATCTTCCAGATGAGATAGTGATGTTTCCCCAAAGTCATTGCCACCAAGCTGCTAGAGCTTCGTGATGAACTATAACATATCAGGGATAGATATGATGATCCTTGAGGTATTCGCGATGTTTGACACCGCGAAAGTAGAAATCAAGAAGGAGCATCAATTGTTGATGGTTGGTGAAACCACTAGTTTCAAGAAGGGCAAGGGCAAGAAGGGATACTTCATGAAACGGCAAATCAGCTGCTGCTCCAGTGAAGAAACCCAAGGTTGAACCCAAACCCGAGACTAAGTGCTTCTGTAATAAGGGGAACAGTCACTAGAGCAGAATTACCCTAGATACTTGGTAGATGAGAAGGCTGGCAAGGTCGATAGAAGTATATTGGATATACATTATGTTAATGTGTACTTTACTAGTACTCCTAGTAGCACCAGGGTATAAGATACCGGTTCGGTTGCTAAGTGTTAGTAACTCGAAATAAAAGGCTACGGAATAAACGGAGACTAGCTAAAGGAGAGCTGACGATATGTGTTGGAAGTGTTTCCAAGTTTGATATAATCAAGCATCGCACGCTCCCTCTACCATCAAGATTAGTATTAAACCTGAATAAGTGCTCTTGCACCTATAGGAATGGTTTATTGAATCTCGATCGTAGTGATACACATTTTCATGCCAAAAGATATAAGATAGTAATGATAGTACCACTTACTTGTGGCACTGCCATGTAAGTCATAATGGTATAAAACGCATGAAGAAGCTCCATGTTGATGGATCTTTGGACTCACTCGTTTTTGAAAAGTTTGAGACATGCGAACCATGTCTATTGGTGTATATGCATGAAGAAACTCCATGCAAATGGATCGTTTGGACTCACTTGATTTTGAATCACTTGAGATATGCAAATCATACCACATGGGCAAGATGACTGAAAAGCCTCGTTTTCAGTAAGATGGAACAAGATAGCAACTTGTTGGAAGTAACACATTTTGATGTGTGCAGTCCAATGAGTGCTGAGGCATGCAGTGAATATCGTTATGTTCTTACTTCACAGATGATTCGAGTAGATGTTGAGAATATTTACTTGATGAAACACAAGTCTGAATTATTGAATGGTTCAAGTAATTTCAGAGTGAAGTAGAAGATCATTGTGACAAGAGGATAAAATGTCTATGATATGATCATAGAGATGAATATCTGAGTTACGAGTTTTGGCACACAATTAAGACATTGTGGAAATTGTTTCGCAATTAATACCGCCTGGAACACCATAGTGTGATGGTGTGTCCGAACATCATAGTTGCACCCTATTGGATATGGTGCGTACCATGATGTCTCTTATCGAATTACCACTATCGTTCATGGGTTAGGCATTAGAGACAACCACATTCACTTTAAATAGGGCACCACGTAATTCCGTTGAGATGACACCGTATGAATTATGGTTTAGAGAAACCTAAGTTGTCGTTTCTTAAAAGTTTGGGGCTGCGACGCTTATATGAAAAAGTTTCAGGTTGATAAGCTCGAACCCAAAGCGGATAAAATGCATCTTCATAGGAAACCCAAAACAGTTGGGTATACCTCCTAATTCAGATCCGAAAGCAATATGGATTGTTTCTTGAATCGGGTCCTTTCTCGAGGAAAGGTTTCTCTCGAAAGAGTTGAGTGGGAGGATGGTGGAGACTTGATGAGGTTATTGAACCGTCTCTTCAACTAGTGTGTGGCAGGGCACAGGAAGTTGTTCCTGTGGCACCTACACCAATTGAAGTGGAAGCTTATGATAGTGATCATGAAACTTCGGATCAAGTCACTACCAAACCTCGTAGGACGACAAGGACACGTACTACTTCGGAGTGGTAAGGTGATCCTGTCTTGAAGGTCATGTTGCTAGACAACAATGAACCTACGAGCTATGGAGAAGCGATGGTGGGCCCGAATTCCGACAAATGGTTAGAAGCCATGAAATCCGAGATAGTATCCATATATCAGAACAAAGCATGGACTTTGATGGACTTGCCCGATGATCGGCAATCCATTGAGATAAATGGATCTTTTAAGAAGAAGACGGACGTGGATGGTAATGTCACCATCTATGAAGCTCGACTTGTGGCGAAGTGTTTTCCGACAAGTTCAAGGAGTTGACTACGATGAGATTTTCTCACTCGTAGCGATGCTTAAAGTCCGTCGGAATCATGTTAGCATTAGCTGCATTTATGAAATCTGGCAGATGGATGTCAAGACAAGTTTCCTTACTAGTTTTCGTAAGGAAAGGTTGTATGCAATACAATCAGAAAAGTTTTGTCGATCCTAAGGATGCTAAAAGGTATGCTAGCTCCAGCGATCCTTTTAAGGACTGGAGTGAGCATCTCGGAGTTGGAATGTATGCTTTGATGATGATCAAAGATTTTGGGTTTGTACAAAGTTTATGAGAAACTTGTATTTCCAAAGAAGTGAGTGGGAGCACTATAGAATTTCTGATGAGTATATGTTGATTGATCAGAAATGATGTAGAATTTCTAGAAAGCATATAGGGTTATTTGAAAGGTGTTTTTCAATAGAAAACCTGGATTAAGCTACTTGAACATTGAGCATCAAGATCTATAAGGATAGATCAAAATGCTTAATAATACTTTCAAATGAGCACATACCTTGACATGATCTTGAAGGTGTTCAAGATGGACCAGTCAAAGAAGGAGTTCTTGCCTGAATTGTAAGGTACGAAGTTAAGACTTAAAGCTCGACCACGGCAGAATAGAGAGAAAGGACGAAGGTCGTCCCCTATGCTTAAGACGTAGGCTCTTCAGTATGCTATGCTGTGTACCGCACCTGAAGTGTGCCTTGCCATGAGTCAGTCAAGGGGTACAAGAGTGATCCAAGAATGGCTCACAGGACAGCGGTCAAAGTTATCCTTAGTAACTAGTGGACTAAGGAATTTTCTCGATTATGGAGGTGGTAAAAGAGTTCGTCGTAAAGGTTACGACGATGCAAGCTTGACACCTATCCGGATAGCTCTGAGTAGAGAGACCGGATACATATAATGGAGCAATAATTTAGAATAGCTCCAAGTAGAACAGTTGTTTGGAATAGCTCCAAATAGAGCGTGGTAGCTGCATCTAGGAGATGACATAGAGATTTGTAAAGCACACACGGATCTGAAAGGTTCAGACCCGTTGACTAAAACCTCTCTCACAAGCAACATGATCAAACATAAAACTCATTGAGTGTTAATCACATAGTGATGTGAACTAGACTACTGACTCTAGTAAACTCTTGGGTATTAGTCACATGGCGATGTGACCTGTGAGTGTTAATCACATGGCGATGTGAACTAGATTATTGACTCTAGTGCAAGTGGGAGACTGTTGGAAATATGCCCTAGAGGCAATAATAAAAGTATTATTATTATATTTCCTTGTTCATGATAATTGTCTTTTATTCATGCTATAACTGTATTATCCGGAAATCGTAATACACGTGTGAATACATAGACCACAATATGTCCCTAGTGAGCCTCTAGTTGACTAGCTCGTTGTGATCAACAGATAGTCATGGTTTCCTGGCTATGGACATTGGATGTCGTTGATAACGGGATCACATCATTAGGAGAATGATGTGATGGACAAGACCCAATCCTAAGCATAGCACAAAGATCGTGTAGTTCGTTTGCTAGAGCTTTGCCAATGTCAAGTATCTCTTCCTTTGACCATGAGATCGTGTAACTCCTGGATACCGTAGGAGTGCTTTGGGTGTATCAAACGTCACAACGTAACTGGGTGACTATAAAGGTGCACTACAGGTATCTCCGAAAGTATCTATTGTTTTATGCGGATCGAGACTGGGATTTGTCACTCCGTGTAAACGGAGAGGTATCTCTGGGCCCACTCGGTAGGACATCATCATATGCGCAATGTGACCAAGGAGTTGATCACGGGATGATGTGTTACGGAACGAGTAAAGTGACTTGCCGGTAACGAGATTGAACAAGGTATCGGTATACCGACGATCGAATCTCGGGCAAGTAACATACCGATAGACAAAGGGAATTGAATACGGGATCGATTGAGTCCTTGACATCGTGGTTCATCCGATGAGATCATCGTGGAACATGTGGGAGCCATCATGGGTATCCAGATCCCGCTGTTGGTTATTGACCGGAGAACGTCTCGGTCATGTCTGCATGTCTCCCGAACCCGTAGGGTCTACACACTTAAGGTTCGATGACGCTAGGGTTATAAAGGAAGCTTGTATGTGGTTACCGAATGTTGTTCGGAGTCCCGGATGAGATCCCGGACGTCACGAGGAGTTCCGGAATGGTCCGGAGGTAAAGATTTATATATAGGAAGTCCTGTTTCGGCCATCGGGACAAGTTTCGGGGTCATCGGTATTGTACCGGGGCCACCGGAAGGGTCCCGGGGGCCCACCGGGTGGGGCCACCTGCCCCGGGGGGCCACATGGGCTGTAGGGGGTGCGCCTTGGCCTTCATGGGCCAAGGGCACCAGCCCCAAGAGGCCCATGCGCCAAGAGAAGGAAAAAAGGGAAGAGTCCTAAAGGGGGAAGGCACCTCCGAGGTGCCTTGGGGAGGATGGACTCCTCCCCATCCTTAGCCGCACCCCTTCCTTGGAGGAGGGGGCAAGGCTGCGCCCTCCCCCTCTCCCTTGGCCCTATATATAGTGGGGAAAAGGAGGAGCAATCATACCCAAGGCCTTTGGTTGCCTCCCTCTCCCTCCCGTGACACATCTCCTCTCCCATAGTGCTTGGCGAAGCCCTGCGGGATTGCCACGCTCCTCCACCACCACCACGCCGTTGTGCTGCTGTTGGATGGAGTCTTCCTCAACCTCTCCCTCTCTCCTTGCTGGATCAAGGTGTGGGAGACGTCACCGGGCTGTACGTGTGTTGAACGCGGAGGTGCCGTCCGTTCGGCACTTGATCATCGGTGATCTGAATCACGACGAGTACGACTCCATCAACCCCGTTCACTTGAACGCTTCCGCTTAGCGATCTACAAGGGTATGTAGATGCACTCCTCCTTCTACTCGTTGCTGGTCTCTCCATAGATAGATCTTGGTGATACGTAGGAAAATTTTTGAATTTCTGCTACGTTCCCCAACAGCTTCTTCCAGTGTGGAGCAGATCACTGATAAGGAATCAAACAAGAAACAACGCACATCAGACTCTCGATCAGCGGATCTGGCGGAGGCTGCCGCACAGCCCGCCAGATGCAATGAGTATCATGTGCTGGAACTGTCGAGGCCTGGGGTCGGACTCGACATTTGCAGAGCTTGCTTTCTTGTGAAGCTTTTCCGACCCTCCCTCTTTCTTTCTGACACAAAGATGAGGGATACCAGAGTTAAGAATTTCATGTGGTCCATGGGTTTTTCTGGCTGCTATGCGGTCAGTAGTGAGGGGCTCAGAGGCGGTCCCGTTCTCTTCTGGTCGCAAGCTACGACAGTGACGGTGAAGGCAGCAAATAAGAGGTGTATTGATGTTCAGGTGCAGCTTGATGAGGGCTTGCCTTGGCGGGCATCGTTCGTCTATGGGGAACCAAGGAGGGAGGATAGATCTCATTTTTGGGAGCTCCTTCGACGCATACAACACTCTTGATGGGCCCTTGGATTTGCTGTGGAGATTTCAATGAGGTTCTAACTAATGAAGAACATTGTGGTCCGAGGGACCGGCTTGACTCACAGATGGCTGCATTCCGGGATTGTCTGACCTGGGCTTCTCGGGTCCTAAGTTCACTTGGTGCAACAGACAAGACCCCAACAACAATGTCTGTTGTCGCTTGGATCGGGCCATGGCAAACAGTGCCTTCTCCAACTTATTCGAGGCATGCAACGTGGAAAATATTATTGCCACCACTTCTGATCACTATTCGATTCTTGTTCACGTAGACTGTGGTTCCCAGCAGCGCCGTGCGGCACCGGTGCAGCAAGGCTTCAGATTCGAAGAGATGTGGCTGCGGGCGACAGATTACAATGACACGCTCGAACAAGATTGGTCTGCGGGCAGAGATGGCCTCTCGTCTTTGGCCTCGACTTGGGCGAATCTCAAGGGGGTGGCGAGCTCGCTGCGCTCCTAGAGCAGAGAAACATTTGGCTCTATACAGAAGATCGGGAAGATGGAGTGCCGCCTAGCTACCATTAGGGCTTCACCGCCCTCCCAATCTTCACTTTCAGAGGAGAAACATATTGAGGGTTAGCTCTGCGAGTTGTTTGAGCGGGAGGGTGGATTGGCTCAAGGCTGGGGACCGCAACACGGGGTTTTTCCAAGCTCGTGCGATAGCCAGACGAAGAACAAATATGATTCATTCGCTTCTTCGGGAGGATGGCTCGGTTTGCAACACTCAAGGACAGATCAAGGGCTTGGTGCAGACCTTTTATGAGAAACTCTTCACATCTGAACCGCGCCCTAATGCCGACGAGGTTTTGCAAGCGATTCCAAACAGGGTTTCTAATGAGATGAATGACGACTTATGTAAGCCCTACTCCAATGAGGAAATTAGGGCTGCTTTGTTCCAGATGGGGCCGACCAAGGCACCTGGCCCGGACGGATTTCCGGCTCTATTTTACAAAACCCACTGGGACTTCTTGGGGGAGGACATTTGTTAGGCGGTTCGTGGCTTCTTGGAAGGAAGACCTATCCCTGAAGGTTTTTGCGATTCAGTCATAGTTCTAATTCCAAAAAATACCAAGCCCAAGCATCTGAAGAACTTCTGTCCTATCAGTCTTTGCAAAGTTCTCCTATAAAATAGCATCCAAGGTCTTAGCAAACCGTTTGAAATCTATTCTACCAGTGGTGGTGTCTGAGAGTCAGAGTGCTTTCGTGCCCGGCCGCTTGATCACGGACAACGCCCTGATTGTGTATGAGTGCCTTCACACAATCCGGAAACAACGCCTCAAGAAACCTTTCTTTGCTCTCAAGATTGATATGATGGGGCCTTAGGATCGTGTGGAATGGAGCTACCTCCATCAATGTCTAACCAGGCTGGGTTTTGCTTCATCTTGGATTGAGGCTGTTATGCATTGTGTGACAAATGTCCGTTATGCTGTGAGAGTTAATGGAGAGCTGACTGAACCGGTGGTCCCATCTCGTGGGATTCGACAAGGGGATCCAATAAGTCCATACCTCTTTCTCTTATGCACTGAAGGTTTGTCTAGTCTGCTATTTCAATAGGAGGCTCGTGTCGAGCTACATGGGATTCGAAGCGGGCGTCATGGCCCGTCTATCTCACACCTCATGTTCGCGGACGATAGCATCTGTTTTGCGAAGAGTGATTCTCGGAGTGTGGCTGCGTTGGAGTCTACCCTCAGCTCATATTGTGCTGGTTCGGGGAAAGCTATCAGCAAAGACAAGTCTTCGGTATTCTTTGGTAAGCACTGTCCTGCGAGTGTCAAAGAACGGGTGAAAAGTCAGTTGGGTATTAGCAATGAATCCTTTCATGGTTCTTACCTGGGGATGCCTACGGAGGTTGGTAGTTCTCCCACAAGCATTTTCAAATTTCTGCCGGATAGGGCATGACAGAACATACATGGTTGGTTAGACCGGCTTATGTCCAGAGCTGGAACGGAAACCTTGCTGAAGTCAAAGACTCAAGCTATTCCCACTTTCATCTCAAGTTGCTTCCGGTTGCCTGTGGCTATCTGCAAGAGGTTCCACTACTAGGGAAAACCTTACACACAGAAGTTTATCAGCAGCGCGGTTTAAAAATGAGCGCTACTGCTAATTAGTAGTAGCGAGGGGTATAAAAATCGCGCTACTACTAAGTTGATAGTAGTAGCGAGGGGTATAAACCCGCGCTGCTACTAAATGGTCTCCAACAATGCCCCCTGATAGGCCATAGTAGTAGCGAGGGGTATAAAACCAGCGCTACTACTAAGTAAGTAGTAGTAGCACCGGTGAGACCCCACGCTACTACTAAGCGTGTCCACCCCGGCCCGATCCCCACCCCCACCCTACGAACCGTCCCTGTCCACCCACTCCCGTCTGTCTCAAAAAAAAACCACGGAGCCCGATCCAGATCCCCAACCTCCTCTCCTCTCCCAACCCACTCGCCGCCGGCCTCCCTTCCACCTCCTCTCCTCCGTCCGTCCGTCCCCATGCCCCCCGCCGCGTGCGCCATGCCGGCGGCCGCGCGCCCGCCGCTCCCTGTCTCGCGCCGTTGCCCGCCCCCGCCCCCCTCCGCCGCGCACGTGCCCGCCCGCCGCCCTGAGCGTGTCATACAACCGCCGGAGGTCTCTCAGCCCTCGATCGTATGTCTTCCTAAGTATGCCCGCGTGAGCGAGAGAGATGGAGATGGTGCTCCGACCGACGCCATGGAGGTCTCTCCTCCCTACCTTCCCTTCATGTGTGTGTGTGTGTGTGTGTGTGTGTGTGTGTGTGTGTGT
Source organism: Triticum aestivum (assembly GCF_018294505.1). Taxonomy (NCBI): domain Eukaryota; kingdom Viridiplantae; phylum Streptophyta; class Magnoliopsida; order Poales; family Poaceae; genus Triticum; species Triticum aestivum. The sequence goes on along the minus strand of NC_057801.1, from coordinate 833,970,197 downwards.
GTGTGTGTGTGTGTGTGTGTGTGTGTGTTGGTCACGATTTTGGCCAGATCCCGGATGTTGTTCGATTCAATTTGAATTGCCATTTTCTGATTCAATTTGGCCGGATTCTTCACGCAACGCAGGTCACAAGAGACCGCCGACGCCTCCCTGCTGTGGGCCGACGCCACGCATGGATGTTGGAGCCGGCGAGGTACACGACGGCTCCACCTGCGCCTCCCACAGCAGCAACTCCTAGCCGAGGTATGCCCTCCTCTCCTCTCCTCTCCTTCCTCCCTCTTCACAGATCTCTATCTTGCCCAAGGCAATCGATCAAGTTTATTCATGTTCTGTACGTAGATGCTGCACTATTTAGATCTCTGGTTGGTTGGTCACATTGGAGACCAAGACTGGAATGTCACAAGGATTCCACTGAAGAAAACTACTGCACTTTTATGCAGGGATTGACGTCCCAACAGACACTGATTAGGCTAATTGCTACCCGTTTTTGCATATATATATATATATATATATTAATAAACAACAAGTTCGATGCTTCCTTACAGCATGTAACCAACCTGACACCACAAAGTGTTCGAAAAGTGACAGAATGGATATCCGGAGACCGGATCATTTTGAATTAACACGCACAATGCTGACAGTCAACGTCTCAATCTGTTTCTCAAAGAAAATAAAAACATCTTGAAGTCCAACTCAAGATAGAGCCTTACGAACCGGTGCTAATGCCCGGTTCTGCACTAGTGATAGTTTCCAAATGCTAATGTTATCTGCACAAACTAACTATTAATACATGTGCAACATATTTCATATTATTATCCTTTTGCAGGGAGCAACAACTTGCATATAACCTGAGTGTATTTTAGTCAATCTGCTCTTTTCATAAATGTAATGATAATGTAATGTGTGATCCTCTATTTTTTTAATTTGTATTTTTTATAAGTTTTCTGAAATGGTTTGTCTCCTTTTTGTTTTATTCATCACCTGTCTACATTACTTCCCATTTCTCAAGATTTATATGCTCCATGTACACAGTAAATGACCACTATGTGGTGAGGTTGTATAATGAATTTCGATCAGGTAAACTGTGGTTGCTTGGTATGTATAATGTTGTCTCGGTGGGTGTGTGATTTTTTTTCTTCCACATTACTTGATGTAGGCTACTTGGTAAATCTTTGTACGTAGAGTGAAAGCCTAAAAAGAGAACCACCCTACTTCTGACATTTTTCGTTTGCCTTAGTAGGTGCAACCCTTGCCTCTTATAGTACTTGTATCAGCAGACTGGAGCTATCTCAAAACTACTTAAACTCCATCCCTTTATCATGAATTTTTTTACTTGTATATTCAACGAAAAAAAAGACTGTTGTCAGGAAAAAAAAGAGAAAAGAAAGGACTCCTCGTAGGCACCACGAATGATCTTCTGAGCGCCAACAGCTACCACCGTCCTCAACATTGAGACGGGGGGGGGGGGGGGGGGGGGGGGGGTCGAGTGGCAGACCCGGGTTAGGTTACATATATGTGAGCGAGTGCTCCTTTCTTTCTATCTATTGTTCTGGCAATGATCGCACATTACCTAGTCTGCCCCTCAAGCTCATGTGGGTGAGGCTTGTGCGCGCCTTATGTTTCGCGCTTACTGGATGTAATGGCACGAGTGGTAGAAGACAGGTATGAAGATAACACTTATTTAAAAATATATATAATCGCTCAAAAGAAAAGTAGAGCATTTTGGTGACAAGGTTCCATGAAAGCCAAACAAAAAAATCAAACTTTTTCTGAAAAAAAATGCATGTATATAAGGATGAAATGTATAATTTTTGTACAAATTCAAGATGAAATACCTTGAATAGTGACCTGTAAAAAAAAGAAATTCATGGACTTTGGGGATGAACAATATTTTGTGCAACCCTCGTTTCAACGTATTTCATCGTGAAAATCAACACATTTGTGCATTACGCCTCATATCTGTATTTTTGCAGATTTTTTTGAACCGTAAAAAAATGAATTTTGATTTTGATTTTTTTTCAAAACAGCCTGGATACAGCTCGACCTAGAAGAGCAATTTTCGCCCAAATTACAGCCAAAAAAAATACTATCATCCAAATTTCAGTTTACAAGTCCTACGCATGTACCTAGATTGCCAATTTGATCACCCTAATATAAACTATATAACACAAAAATTATATTATATGAAAATAAAACATCTAAAGTTGTATCAAAAGAGCAATTGATATATTTTTTGTAATATATGACTTATATTAGGTTGGTCAAATTGACGACCTAGGGGAACGCGCATGTCCCGTAAACTGAGAGAAAGGGAGTAAAAAAAGAAGAAAAGATTCTTGGGCATGAATGATGTTGTGAACGCACACATGCCACAGCTACCACCGCCCTCCTTAGTTATTGATCTTGTGAATGACCTTCAACAAGCCTTGCAAAGACAGGGGAGTACTACAACACGTTGATGCCATTGTGAGTTCCTGGCATACCAAAGAAGGAGTGCCAAATCCAGAGGTCCTGTGTGGCCACCGCCTCAAGTACCACACTGCAACCGCCTTTGGCGCCTTTGTACATCCCCTGCCAAGCAAATGGGCAGTTCTTGCACTGGAGTCGATGCTTCCAAGCATCCCAGGAAATTATCTTGCTGCATTCTGTGCTAGGATCCGAGCAGTGTCTTCTGCATTGGGTGTTCGCAAGTATTACGGTCCAAACACTGCCACCACTGCCCAGCAAAACATGTAGAAACACTCAATAGCTGTCGAGTGAATCACCGGGAGCTCCATATACAAGCATCCTCATCGCTGTTGTGCACTTCAAGATTGAGGTGAATCCAAGTTTGCTGGTGCAATCCTTCTTGCACTTGAAGTAGCTGTCGAACTCCCTGATGGAATTCACAATCATGAGGAAAAGCTTTCAGCTCATCCGATAACGACGCCGAAATACTTTGTCACCGTGCAGTGGAGCGTCGGCGAAGTAGTCAGAGTAGAGTATGCAATAGCCTTCCAGACGATGTCGGTTCTTTGCTTTCATCCGCCACGGCGCCGAGCCACCTCGCCGCGGCTTTTCATTGCTCACGAGCAGGCCGGCGAGGGCGGCGAGGACCATGAGATGTTCCTTTTCCTGGACGTCAGCATCGGCTTCCTCCTCCAGCAGCGCGGCGAGCGTCTCCCTCGTCGTCCGAGTACATTGCCGAGCAGGCAAATCGTTGAACACCTTGTGGGCGTGGTGGGCGCACACCCGCCGATACACTGCCCCTGCGTGGCTAAAACGCCGGAAAAATTGTCCGGACGGTGGTGGAGAGGCTGCCGCGGCGAAACCTCTTCTCTTTTTCTGGCGGGGAATGGCCTATCAAGCGATGGTGGGTGGTGGGCGGTGCCGGGATCGGCAGGGTGGCGGCCGAGCGCGCGGGGGGTGGGAGTCGAATCTGGACGATTGGCTTGACTTTTCGCCCGATGGTGTGGGCCAGGCATGTTTTTCCCTTCCGCCGGAGCCCCCGGGTGCCCCCCAGTGCGCCGGGTTCGGCCTGCGATCGCCAGGCCCAACACGGGCCGAGCCGGTGGATTTCAGTGTCTTGGGGGCGTGACTGGGGCATTTTTTCGGCGCCGACGCGTAAAAAGTCGCCTGGGGGCTTCTTGGGGGCGCGGCTGGAGATGCTCTAAAGCCAGGAGTTTGACCGTTCGGGTTAGTTCAAGGCGTGGAGCTAAGAAGTTCAGAAGCCAGAGGGCTACCGAACAGGCCCTGCCTGTCCGCTAACTTAGCATTAGATCCAATCTTGACCATGCAAATAATTCCAGTGCTTACAACTATATCTCATACTCCATTGGGTCCATTTGTTTTCTAGCTCAGTCCTCAACTCTCCGATGGAGTTATTTCGATTCTGGTACTTCTCTAGGGTCCACTTGTCAACAAGCACATACTTTTTCCATAAATTATATTCTCTCCATCTTCTTCAACGTGAATGAAAGCAAGCAAACTATGGGGTCAAACCCAAATTAGAACCGCCATAAGAGGGGACCACTTGCATTGCTTGTGGCTATAGCCATGGAGAGATTGCCATTACAGAGAAGATGTAGGTCTAAGCACATAATGAGCAGCCTTGCCATGGTATCTTTGAGTGTTGCATTACAAAACACTTATCAGAAGGATATGCCTTTTTCATCCTATCATGGAATGGCTTTACATGTCATAGGAGTGGGCCACCCTAGTTGCCCCTGATTCTTGCGACAAAAAATGAGAGAATCTACTACCTTTCACAATTCACTGACAAAAATGCAATCTGCTCTAATATTAGTTGCCAAATTATATTAAATTATTTTTGCTGTTGTGCTAACAAACAACATGGTTTGTGAGAGATCATCAGATCATTTTAGAACCAAAAGTGTTATATAAAAAAATACATAAAACTTAACACATGACAAAATATTATTTTCTGGAAAGAAAGAAAATACCTAAGCATTAATCGTGTGCTTGTGTTTAGGATTCTCAGGAGAGATGGAGTTCCGTGGAAATAGTCTCTACTGGTGTTGACAACTCTACACACAAGAACATCCTGGGTCGCACGGAGACAATGGCTACTCTAGAGGAATCTCGTCTCATTGGGAGAGGGAATGAAAAAGAGGAAATCATCAAACTAATCTAAAATAAATATCTCCAGCAATTTCATGTGATCTCCTTGTGGGGAATGGGTGGTATTGGAAAAACAACACTAGTGAGAGATATTTATCAAAGCCAAGAGATTAGTAGCATGTTTGATAAGCGTGCTTGTGTCACAGTCATGCGGCCTTTCAATTCAACAACACTCCTTAATAGCTTGACTATGCAATTCAGAGACACAGATTTAAAGGGATGTTTAGAAGGAAGCAGATATTTGCTTGTTCTTGATGATTTGTGGTCAATAGTAGAGTGGGATGCTATAAAACAGTATTTCCCAGAGACGGCAGGAAGCTGCATAATAGTTACCACAAGGGAAGAGAATATTGCCAAGCACTGCTCAAAGGATGAAAGAAATATATACAAGCTCAATGACCTGGGTCCGGATGACGCATGTACCCTATTTACCAAAAAGGTACAAATAAAGTAGTGCCATGCTCATTTGTTGTTCTATTAATCCCTCTCCCTCTTATTTTTTGTTACAGTTATGGTTATATGCTGTTAATCTTTTATATTTTGGTGAACGCTAGACTGCTTTAACTTCACGAACAATTACCTTTGTAAGCACGCATAACAGAATTGTATAATCAATATGCTAGGCATCGGTCCACAAGGAAATTGGAATTGCCAAGAAATCTTACACACTATACATATATAGGACGCCCATTTGGAACACCTAGGTGTCCAGGCACCTTGCCTATAAACCATTGGATTACATTGAGATGTGCGCAGGTGTAACTAGTAAGCCACTAATGGGTGACCTGTTAGCTGTTTTATTAGGAAACATAATAATTATAGCTGGATATGGACACTTAATGCTCACATTAGACATGAGATATAAAATCAGCAATTAATGGTCCATTAAGGCCATGCATGCTCCATGATACGTGCCCTTCTTTCTTTCTTATACATGCACTTCTTTTACTTTTGGGTATATCTTCAACATCTTTACGGGTATGTCTTCAACACATATACGTGTATTTTTTTAGAACAAAGTACATTTATTTATCCTTTTGGTATGTTATTTATGGTTATATCTCCAACATCATTTATGGGTATGTGTTCAAGGCATATAGGTCTATTTGTTTTGGGTATATTATTACGGGTATGAATCCAACACAGTACGTGTAATTTTTTTATAACATAGTACGTATATTTTATTTTGGTATATTATTTACGGGTATGTCTCAAGTATCATTTACGGGTATGTGTTCAAGGCATATAGATGTATTTTACTTTTGGGTATATTACTTTTGGGGTCTGTCTCCAATAACATTTATGCGTATGTATTCAAAAGAGTATATTATTTGGGTATGTCAACATATACGGGTATGTACTTGTCAAATGATTTTAAATTGATAGTGCCCAATACAATTACGGATATGTGAAACTGAGAGTACTCAATATATTTTAGGTATGTGCATACTTATCATATTTATCTACAACTACATACCCTCACGTGAAAATTATGTGTAGGTATCGCAATAATACATAGGTATTTATATGTAGTTACGAAGTGGGTATGATACCTAACTTTGTTTTGGATATATGTCTACACAAATATGAAGCCATGGTAGCGAATCAATTTGAGTATATAGTCGCAAATAAGTAGTGCACAACTTCTCTTGAAAATGTATAAGAAAAGGAAAGCAATAAAAGGAGATGTACTTATTCGAAGAATTTAAAACACTTGATTATATCTCATACATGGAAAGTCCTATATGCAAATACTAAGAAACAAATTAGAAATTCTAGAAATATATATATATATATATACACATACATACATATATATATATATATATATATATATATATATATATATATATATATATATATATATATATATATATATATATATATATATATAGGCGTGCTAAACTATGGCTACGTGCATTCTGCCTTATCCTACGCTCCGGCCCCTTCAACCGCGCCGACCAATACGCAACTAATTAGGCCGGCGCGCTAACCAGATCGAAGGGCACGGGTGACATGCGAAAACTACTGGTGGCGCTTTGCCGACCTCCTTCTAGACAAAAGAAATAGTAATGTGTTACCATCGCCCTCGTGTCGGCTTACCAGCCTTCTCTTAGAAAAAAATAATAGTAACAGGTTACCATCGCCATGCTTTAGTTAACAGGATGTTTAGGAACGAAATCATGCTGTCAATAATAGTAACAGGTTACCATCGCCATGCTTTAGTTAATCATGTTGGTAGAAAAACGTAGGTCCATTACTATCTGCACTTAATCTACTACTGGCAATGATTAGGGATGCAACCTTCATATCTAGCCGCTGGTAAAAAAACCTAGGTCCATTACTATCTACACTTAATCTATTACTGACAATGTTTAGGAATGAAATCATGTTGTTTTAGAGCCGGTAAAAAACAGTGGTCCATTACCATCTACACTTACTATATTACTGGCAATGAGTACTGACGCAAGATCATCACGTAGCGGAGCAACACATGGTAATATAAATAAAGGTGTTATTTTATTTGCACATGCCATTACCCTCAAAATGTGCCTTCTCAGCGACCCGCGCACCAGCGCGTGATTAGGAGCAGCGGCCGGCGTAGCGGAGCGACACATGGTAACAGAAATAAAGCGTGTTACTTTCTTTTGCACATGCCATTACCCTTAAAATCTGGCCTTCTCAGTGACCCGCGCGACCCGCACACCCGCGCGTGATTAGGAGCAGCGGCCGGCGCGTAGATTAACTAAAAATGCGCGCACGCTTACAATAGCGCCACCGTATATATATATATATATATATATATATATATATATATACATATATATATATATATACATATATATATATATATATATATATATATATATATATATATATATATATATATATGTCCCTATGTATATATATAGGGAAAATCCATCCTACCACCCGGTGGTAGTTACCCCACATGTCTCATATACTGCCATATAGTACTATATATACTATTTTATTATTTTAAATATGCTCATATACTATATCTAAGCTATTTCAAAGCAAGTTATATGAAAAAATTATATATGAGCCCATAGTTTTTGTTATATTTGTGAAATACGTACATATTTGTACCTAAAAAAGAGCATACTCAAAAATGGCACATACTACCTAAAAATTAGTATATATACTATCTAATCATTGTTATATACTACGTACTACACATACATACTTTCGGTTTCGACAGATACTACATACAACATACAAAACGCAAGTGGTGGTATGTGCGAAAATACATATCTGTCAAAATCGTGAGTATGTGCGACTAGTATGTAGTATATAACAATATTTACGTAGTATATATACTACTTTTTAGGTGGTATGTATCGTATTTTGGGTATGCACCTTTTTTATGTACAAATATAACAAAAGCTATGTGCTCATATGCAATTTTTTGTGTAACCTGCTTCGAAATATTATAGATATAATACATAGTACATGAACATATTTAGAATGATAAATTAGTATATATAGTACTATATAGTACTATATGAGACATATGGAGTAACTTCCTATGTTTATACACACACACACACACACACACACATAAATTGGAATTGCCAAGAAATCTTACACAGTAGCTAGACTAATACATATCAATACAAATGGCATTGGAATACATGAACTACAATTACAATATGGTGGACACAAGATAATCTATATAGTTATAGTTAGGTCCAACCAAATAATTTCTGGAAGAGAGTAGCTGTCAAAGTGTATTAGGATATCGCTGTTCCGCTTTGGAACAACAAAAAAGTTAGTAGAGGCACACATAAAGGTTAATACTGTTTCTACAAGGTACAAAGGGGTGTGTATAGGCTTTTTTTTTCTTATTATTAAAGTTATTATATGGCCACTTTTTTCTTGTGGATATCATCTCAGTATTTTCATCCACCCAGATCTACCACCATAGAACACGTGCTTCAGTAATCATGTAAGAATATTCAATCTGCTCGTAAGAATCTTTAGTCAGCGTCTCATCGGCTTTGCTGTTGTTACCTCAGTCTTCTTTAAATTAAGTCGCTGAGTTCTTTTTTATTTGTATGATATCAATTTGGACTTGGATGGTTTGTGATTTTTCTTTTTCTCGCCTTGACATAGGAGTTTCTAGAAATGTTTGATTAGTATAGTTATAATGAAACTACGTTGTATTCATATCTTCTTGATCAAAGGAAACCATACATCTTGAAAGAACAAACTAACAAGTTGGACCATTTTGATATGTTTATTTCTTGAAGACGAGCATATTTAAATATCTCCACATGACGGAAGGATACAAGATGCTCTAAACAACCTACAAGAACCGCCACAACAACTCGCCTTTGAGTAAACCACATCAGGCAACAAACGACAACATAGGTTTAGAACCTAGAAAACACAGCAATATCTAGCGGGTTGAGTTGCAAGGTCTGTTTGGTCTTGTCAATGCGAGTTGGAGCTTCCAAAGCCTCGTTGCATCTATGAAGCACACCTATAGAGGCGCTAGGAGGATTACTGATGCCGAGGGCCACATGAGCAAAACATTGTGAAGCCTGAGCGAGCAGGGCAGGGCCATGGAACTGGTTGCAAATCGAGTCAATGGCCACCTATCACCATGGAAAGGCTCTTGCTTCCTGACTTTTCGGGCTACCAAGCACAACACACTCGCCAGACAATGACCGACTTGCCGCCTTGAGAACCCAGCCACCATACCATAGTCACTAATGAGCAGACGCTCACAAGGCATCAAGGCAGCGTCTTCAAAAAGAAAGTACCGTGCCCCTGCCGCCTGACCCGTAAGACCTGGGCCTGTGCTTTCATCCTTCGCCCAGAAGCATGGTTGACAAAGGATCGGGCTGAGATGCCAGCAACGAAAGAGTGTCTGAAAAAAATGGGAGTAGTCAACGGACATGCACAATGAGCAGCCATGCAACAATTGCCATGTCGGGCTTCCACGCTAGCGCCAAAATGGACTATGCTACCGGAGAAAACGCCAGCACGCCACCAAGGCCCTGCTACAAAGGAAGGCCGCCATCAACCACACCTTCAGCCCCATTGCCCCCTGTGTCACCAGTCCGGCCCGACCACATAAAAAAGCACCACCCACCGATTATATCAAGTTAATGCCTGCTTATATAGTACCAAGCAATGTCAGTAGCGTAATTGATGTCCAATGAAATTAGTAGTAAGAATACGATTAGCAGTGACCATTTCAGAGGATGTGAGGGGCAATGCTACTTCTTAAGCTCGCATTGATTTTTTTTCCTTGAAGAGGAAAGGATGATGCAGCAAAGTAGAGATAAGTATTTCCCTCAGTTAAGAACTAAGATATCAATCCAGTAGGAGGAACACACAAGTCTCCAATAACCGCGCCTACACAAACAAACAAATACTTGCACCAATGCGATAAAGGGGTTGTCAATCCCTTCACGGTTACTTGCAAGGATGAGATCTGATAGGGATGGATATAAAAGATAAATAAAAGTGCAAAATAAGGTAAAGGTAAAATAATTACAACAAGGTATTTCTGGGTTTTTGGTTTTGTTGATCTGAAAATAATATGATAAAAGATAGACCTGGGGGCCATAGTTTTCGCTAGAGGCTTATCTATTGAAAGAAAGCATACAGTGGGTAAAAAAATTACTATTGAGCAATTGATAGAAAAGAGAATAATTATGACGATATGCAGGGCAATGATCATGTATATAGGCATCACGTCCATGACAAGTTGACCGACTCCTTCCTGCATCTCCTACTATTACTCCAGACATTGACCTTTATCCAGCATGCATCTAGTGTATTAAGTTAACAAGAATGGACTAATGCCTTAAGCAAGATAACATGATGTAGAGGGGTAGATCCAATCAATATGAATAAACCCCATCTTTTTATCCTTAATTGCAATAATACAAATACGTGTCATGTCCCCTTCTGTCACTGGGATTGTGCACCGCAAGATTGAACCTGTTACAAAGCACCTCTTCCATTGCAAGAAAAGTCAATCTAGTTGGACAAACCAAATCAATAGATCAGAGAGAAATACAAAGATATATAAATCATGCATAAAAGAGTACAAAGAAGACTAAGATAATATTCATAGATAATCTGATCATAAACCCACAATTTATCGGATCTCAACAAATGCACCGCAAAAGAAGATTACATCGAATAGATCTCCAAGAATATTGAGGAGAACATTGTATTGAATATCAAAGAGAGAGAGGAAGCCATCTAGCTACTTGCTATGGACCCGTAGGTCTATGGTAAACTACTCACACATCATCGGAAGGGCAGCAAGGTAGATGTAGAGGCCATCCGTGATCGAATCCGGAGTACTGGCAAAGGCCTCCAGATGGGATCTCACGAGGACAGGAACTTGCGGTGGCGGAAATGTATTTTTGGTGTGCCCTCTGGTCTACGGGGAATATTTGGGTATTTGTAGAAGAAAGATTAGGGTTGGAAGACTCAAGGGTAGCCCATAAGCTTGGAGCCCCCTCCCCCCCCCCCCGGGCGTGCCCCCTGAGCTTGTTGCCATCTCGTGAACCTTTTGTCCTCCTCCCGAAGATCCCAGGATGTCTTATGGTCCAAGAAAAATCCTCCAAAAGTTTTGTTCCATTTGGACTCCGTTTGGTATTGAATTTCTGTGAAGGCAAAAACAAGGAAAAAAACAACAACTGGCACTAGGCACTGGGCACAAGGATAGTCCCAAAAAATTATATAAAATAGCATAATAATGCATATAAAACTTCCAAGATGGATAATATAATAGCATGGAACAATGAAAAATTATAGATACGTTGGTGACATATCAGGTAACTGAAGAAGTAGAAGAATGATGGGAATGGCATTGGTTTGCTTGGCTTTGTTGGCATGTAATGCGGGTAGGAATGAGTGACACGATGGTTCATTGAACTATGGGTACGTTCCTAGGTGAGTGGAAAATATTTTTAGGAATAAATATGATGATATGCTAAATAGAGAAGATGGATGACGGAGAAAATTTTAGCTAGCAAAAACAAGCAATGTCTCACTTGCACATCTTTATATTACGTACTCCCATATATTCAATAGTGAAAGGTAAAATATGCGTTATACAATAGTGCATATATGGTTTCTTTCCCGTAGTACTAACTAACTTGATTGACATGGATTTCAGGTATTTAAGGAGACCGTAAATTTGGACGATCAATATCCAGAGTTGGTTGAGCAAGCAAAACTGATATTGAAGAAGTGCAGAGGGCTTCCCCTTGCACTAGTCACCATAGGCGGCTTCTTGGCAAACCAACCAAAAACTGCTTTTGAATGGAAAAAATTGAATGAGCATATCAGTGCTGAGTTGGAGATGAATCCAGAACTTGAGATCATAAAAGCAATCCTTACGAAAAGCTATGATGGATTACCCTATCATCTGAAGGCTTGTTTCTTGTATCTGGCCATCTTTCCTGAAGACCAGCAGATTGCACGGAGACGCTTAGTGCGTCGGTGGCTTGCAGAGGGTTACTCAAGTGAGGTGCGTGGCAAATCCATGGAGGAAGTATTGGAGTGTTACTTCATGCAACTTGTCAGCAGGAGTATGATCTTGCCATTTCAACAGTCAATTCATAGTAGGAAAGGAATTGACTCCTGCCATGTCCATGATCTCATTCGTGAAATTGCCATCTCAAAGTCTATGGAGGAAAATCTTGTTTTCACATTGGAGGAAGGGTGCAGCTTAAACGACCAAGGCACAGTGCGTCATCTTGCTATAAGCAACAATTGGAAGGGGGGTCAGTGTGAGTTTGAGAATATAGTAGACTTATCCCGAATACGATCATTGACAGTGTTTGGAAATTGGAGACCATTTTACATTTCTGATAAGATGAAGTTACTCCGAGTGCTGGATTTGGAAGGCAAATGGGATCTAGTTGATCATCACCTTAAGCACATTGGGATGCTTGTATGTCTGAGATATCTTTCTCTAAGGGGACATGCTTCCGTATTTCACTTGCCAAGTTCGTTCGGAAACCTGAGGCAACTTCAGACACTAGATATTTCAAGTACGAGCATAATAAGGCTACCAAGGACCATCACCAAGCTTGTGAAGATGCAACACATTCTTGCTAGCAATGTAGGAGAAAGTCGTTATAACAAAACGGAGAAATGGCGTCTAATTAGTTTGCCTTTAGGTTCCATTATTTGTTGTGTGGCATGTTGTGCGCCTAATTCAGTGGGGAATGTTTTTCTTCAACTCGATGATGGTGCACAACTTAACAGGCATGATGTATGCACTGCGTTCTGTTGCGGCATATTACCTTATCATGCGGCAGGAGGACGAAGTCTAGGTGGTGTTGAAGTGCCAAGAGGGATTTGGAAACTGAAGGCTCTGCACACGCTGCGTGTTGTGGATATCTCAGGTGGGACGACTGCTTTGAAAGATATAAAAAGGCTCACCCGATTGCGCAAGTTAGGAGTGATAGGCATCAACAAGAGAAACGGTCAAGAGTTGTGTTCAGCAATTGCTCATCTCAGCAACCTGTAGTCATTGTCAATTGCTCATCTTAGCAACCTGGAGTCATTCTCATTGAGGTCATTCTCATTGGAGTCACATGGAGAGATAGGTTTATCAGGCTGCTTGGATGGCTTGTCATCACCTCCAGTAAACCTGCAGAGCCTCAAGTTGAGAGGCAACCTGGTTAAACTGCCACAGTGGATCCAGGGGCTTAAAAATCTAGTGAAGCTGAAGCTAGAGTGGTCGAGGATACTGGACTATGATGCGGCCATGCAAGTCCTTGGGAATATACCAAACCTAGCCACTCTGCGTCTATTTCATCAACCATTCGTTGGTCAAGAGGTCCGTTTCAGTTTCCATCGGGAGGCATTCCCGAGCCTGAAGGTGTTGCAGCTGCATTGCATAGAAAGCCTCAAGTTGGTGGGCTTTGAAGAAGGATCAGCCCCTAAGCTTGAGTTGCTACAGTATTCGTGTGGGTTGGACAGTCCCAGTGTTGGGTTGTTCTGTGGGTTAGCATATCTCCCAAGCCTCAAGGAATTTATGCTGCTTAGGTGGCACTGGCCACCTAAGCTGGTGGAGGACCTACAAGGCCAGCTGGCAGAGAATGAAAACAAGCCCGTTCTGAAGAGTTGGCAGTAGCTAGCTGTACTCTACTCGCCTTTTTTTCCTGTATCTTAACACTCATGTATTACGTCGCTCTCTTGTAGTATAGGAGTATTTCCTTTTGTATATTACTATAATATACCCCCTAGCTACAAATGCTGATTTTATATCAAAAAGAGGCATCCCTCGTTTTGTTTATTCATCATGACTTTTGATTTCTATGTATGTTTGTGTGAGCAAAGTTGGTCAATAGCAGCTTGTTTGCATGTGATGCTTTAGGAAACGGAGAAGCTGCTGGCAAACTGGATCCCATCACTATGTTGATCAACACCAGGGCTCGATCCATTTTTGCACTAATAGCAAAAATGACTAATAGTGTTTGAGAGAGGCGAGATGGCAGGCCAAGAGCGACCCAGACCTGCAGGCTGCAGGCTCCACCCAGTTTCAGAGAAACATAAACTGCCGTCGGCGAGCTGATCTGCAGGTGTTTCGCCGCTTCAGGCTGGGTGTTGCAATGAGAGGCAGCTGTCCTGTCAGGACTGTGGGGAATATTCTTGCGCCGAGCCCACCTGATCTGTTAGATTCAGCCACGGCGTTTCCCTGCTTTGTGTTTTGCTGCATGCAACGTGTTGTTGAGCCTGGACTGCTTCTGTACGTTATCATAGTCTTGCTTGCTGCGAGCCTGAGATTGCTGTCCTCTCTTCACCGGAGGAGATTGCTGTCATATGCTAACTGTGGAACTTGCTTCGTTTCATTCACAATGGAACAGGGATTCTTATCTTAAAAAAAAATGGAAGAGGGCACGATGCCTTTATTTATTTATCTAGAAAAAAAAAATGAGTACCGACCGAGTATAGTCCTGGTTTCATTTACCTGCATTCAGTAGCAAGTTACACCATATTCGCAACACTTTCTGTGTGGTTCAGATAGATGATGATGATGTCTCTTCTACCTGTGACATGTATGTATCTCCTTGAGAGCGGTACGCTTCCATCCCTTCGAATACTACACGAAGTAGAAATTTGATACATCTGCAGATCTTTGGAATTTTTTTTTTCTGACTTAGAGCATCTACAACCACAATTGCCTAGATTCGTCCCAGAAACACCCACGGCCGCGTCCGGACGCGTACACGGACAATGGCCGGACAGCACACAAAAAGTTTGATCTCAACCACAAACACCATTTTCAAATCACCAAATCCATATTATTACATGTAACGTAAACCTAATCAACGTGTCCATGTTCGGCAGCCGGCAGCGCCCCTTGAACTGTTGGTCCCGTTGCCGGCAAGGTAGAGTAGGACATGGGACACGGACCGCCTCACGGGATTCCAGGCGGCGCCGTCTCCCGTGTCCTACTCTTCCTCGTCGGACTCCGAAACCTTCACGGTGTCGGCGGATGTGAGATCGACGACGGATCCGTTCAGGGAGGAGCTGGCGATGTCCGCCACAAAGCGGTTGTGGCGCCTAGACTGGTGCACCATACGGGGTACCGGAGAAGGCGACTCCGCCTCGCCAACATCCACTGTCACGAGGGGTTCCGCCGTCTCCGTCTCCAGCTGCCATGCACGGCGGGCACGTCGTGCCATATTGGCATCGGCGGACGCCCATGCATTCACCTCCACCTCAGTGCGCCATCGATGTCTTCCTTCAAGCTTGTCTCCAGATTGAACTCATCCTTGTGGAGCACACCCAGCTTGTGCAGCAAACTGCCCATGGCTCCCCTTGTGACATCCAAGGCTCGGTCGCTGACTTTTAGTAGGTACGTCATGTTCGCAGGTTGACTGTGTGAAAAGCTCTCTGGTGGGTGGAAATTACGGCGATCTAGTTGTCCTCGCATGCTGTCCTCATAGCTGCTAGAATTGATTTCCTTGCATGATGAACAATGGAGCAGTAAGATTAAAGAATAAACTCATTTCAGTACGTCAGGATTAACTGATGAAGCTCACCTTGCGCTTGGAGGAGACTGCCTCAACTGGCTCATATACAACCATCAAATCCACCTCATCAGCCGCTTCATAGAATATATTGTAAGCTTTGAATAGAACTATTGTTATTGATTTGCTGGCCGCATATAGCAATATATATAAGAGTTTACAAGCCAACTAGACCTATTACAATACGACTAGGACTAGATAACTTGAGAGCCAAATAATAGTCTAACATCCCCCCGCAGTATCAACGGGAGGTTCGACAACGTTGAGACTGGATCGAATATTACAAAATGAAGTAGATGGCAGTCCTTTGGTAAAAATATCAGCAAATTGAGCCGTAGAAGGAACATGCAGCACCCGAACTTGTCCAAGAGCCACCTTCTCGCGAACAAAGTGTATATCAATCTCAATATGTTTAGTCTGGCGATGTTGAACAGGATTCCCAGACATGTAGACAGCTGATATGTTATCACAATAAACGATGGTAGCGTGTGCAAGCGGTCGATGCAACTCCGAGAGCAACTGACGAAGCCAGATCGTATCAGCCACAGCATGTGCAACCGCACGATATTCAGCTTCAGCGGACGAGCGGGAGACGGTTACCTGCCTTTTCGAGGACCAAGAAATCAAATTGTCACCCAGAAAAACACAGAAACCGGATGTAGATCGTCGAGTGTCGGGACAACCAGCCAAGTCTGCATAAGAATACGTGGAGAGAGAGGTGGGGGATGCATTGTTTATGTGGAGACCATGATCGAGAGTACCTTTGAGATACCGAAGGATGCGTTTGATATGATTATAGTGAGGAATTCGAGGATCGTGCATATAGAGACAAGCTTGTTGGACGGCAAATGAGATTTCAGGACGAGTAATGGTAAGATATTGAACAGCACCGACAAGACTACGATAAAGAGTAGGATCAGAGAAAGGATCACCATTGGCAGAAAGTTTGAAACTAGTGTCGACAAGAGTATGGGAAGGATGACAGTCTAGCATACCAGCACGATTGAGAAGATCTAGAATGTATTGACACTAGGAAAGAAACAGACCAGATGAATCACGAATCACTACAATACCTAAAAATGATGAAGAAGACCAAGATCGGTCATAGAAAACTTAGAACGTAGATGAGTAATGATGCGGTCCAAAAAGGTTGAGAAGAAGCAGTGAGAACGATATCGTCAACATAAAGAAGTAAGTAGGCAATGTCAGAATTATGGTGGTAGACAAAGAGAGAGGCGTCAGAAAGAGAGGGAATAAAGCCTATGGTTTGAATAAAGGAAGAAAAGCGTTTAAACCATGCACGTGGAGCTTGTTTGAGACCATAGAGAGATTTTTGTAGAAGACAAACATGATTGGGATAGGAAGGTCTTCAAAACCGAGAGATTGCTGACAGTAGACGGTCTCTTGAAGAGAACCATGAAGAAAAGCATTTTTGACGTCTAATTGGTGAATAGGCCAGGTGGAGGAGATAGCAAGGCTGAGAACAGTGCGTATGGTACTAGGCTTAACTACAGGAGAAAAGGTTTCATCGTAATCAATGCCATGCTGTTGGGAATAGCCGCGACATGCTTTGTAGCGGGAAAGAGTACCATCAGAGTGAAACTTCTGGCGAAACACCCATTTTCCAGAGACAATGTTGGTGTTGGAAGGGCGAGGAACAAGCTGCCAGGTATTATTTTCAGCAAGGGCCGAATATTCTTCTTGCATAGCTACAGCCCAATTAGGATCGAGAAGTGCAGTGTTGTATGATTTGGGAACTTGAGACAGGGACAGGGTGGCATGAAGGTTGAGACGGTCGATGGGTTGACGAAAACCCGATTTGGAACGAGTGCGCATAGAATGATCATTGACTGATGGGATAGTGGGAACAACGCGAATGGGAAGAGGAGCTATAATGGTGTCCGGCGTAGCGGAAGATGCAGACAATGGAGGGGATGGTGGTGGATCGGCATGTGTGGGTGATGGTGCTGGAGGGGATGATGGCGGATCGGCATGTGTGGGTGATGGTGCTGGAGGGGATGATGGCGGATCGGCATGTGTGGGTGATGGTGCTGGAGGGGATCGTGGCGGATCGACATGTGTGGGAGTCGCCCGTGTATTTAGAGATTGAGACGCCAGGAGAGGAGCATAGAGAGGGAAACGGGTAGAAGGGATGATAGGTGTGAAAGTAGTGGTGTGTGGTGGAGTAGTATGATACATCTCCATCGTATCTATAATTTTTGATTGTTCCATGCCAATATTCTACAACTTTCATATACTTTTGGCAATTTTTTATACTACTTTTTGGGACTAACATATTGATCCAGTGCCCAGTGCCAGTTCCTGTCTGTTGTATGTTTTATGTTTCGCAGAAACCCAGTACCAAACGGAATCCAAACGGGATAAAAACGGACGGAGAATTATTTTGGAATATTTGGGATTTTTCGGAGGAAGAATCAACACAAAACGGTGTCCGAGGTGGCCACGAGACAGGGGGCGCGCCCTCCTCCCCTGGGCGCGCTTGGCACCCTCGTGGGCCACCCGTAAGGCGGTTGATGCCCTTCTTTTGCCACAAGAAAGCTAATTTTATGAAAAAAATCTGGGCGAAAGATTCACCCCAATCGGAGTTACGGATCTACGGATATAAAAAAACGATGAAGGGGTAGAATCGAGAACGCAGAAACACACACACAGAGAGAGAGAGAGAGAGAGAGAGAGAGAGAGAGAGATCCAATATCGGAGGGGCTCTTTCCCCTCCCAAGCCATGGGAGCCAAGGACAAGAGGGGAAACCCTTCTCCCATCTAGGGAGAAGGTCAAGGAAGAAGAAGAAGAAGGGGGGATCTCTCCCCCTTGCATCTGGTGGCGCCGGAGCACTGCCGGGGGCCATCATCATCACCGCGATCTTCACCAACACCTCCACCATCTTCAACAACATCTCCATCACCTTCCCCGATCTATATTCAGCGGTCCACTCTCCCGCAACCCGCTGTACCCTCTACTTGAACATGGTGCTTTATGCTTCATATTATTATCCAATGATGTGTTGCCATCCTATGATGTCTGAGTAGATTTTCGTTGTCCTATCGGTGATTGATGAATTGCTATGATTGGTTTAATTTGCTTGTGGTTATGTTGCTGTCCTATGGTGCCCTCCGTGTCGCGCAAGCGTGAGAGATTCCCGCTGTAGGGTGTTGCAATACGTTCATGATTCGCTTATAGTGGGTTGCTTGAGTGACAGAAGCATAACCCGAGTAAGGGGGTTGTGGCGTATGGGATAAATGGGACTTGATGCTTTAATGCTATGGTTGGGTTTTACCTTAATGATCTTTAGTAGTTGCGGATGCTTGCTAGAGTTCCAATCATAAGTGCATATGATCCAAGAAGAGAAAGTATGTTAGCTTATGCCTCTCCCACATAAAACTTGCTATCGGTCTAGTAAGGTAGTCAATTGCTTAGGGACAATTTCACAACTCCTACCACCACTTTTCCACACTCGCTATATTTGCTTTTATTGCTTCTTTATTTAAACAGCCCCTAGTTTATATTTACATGCTCTTTATTATCTTGCAAACCTATCCTATCACACCTACAAAGTACTACTAGTTTCATACTTGTTCTAGGTAAAGCGAACGTCAAATGTGCGTAGTCGTATCAGTGGAAGATAGGACTTGAGAGAGTATTTGTTCTACCTTTAGCTCCTCGTTGGGTTCGACACTCTTACTTATCTAAAGAGGCTACACCTATCCCGTATACTTGCGGGCCATCATAGTATGTTGAGCAAATGGAAAGATATGTTCGGCGAAGGTGACATGCCGAGACACAAGAACCCGACCGGTGTAGAAGTCAAGGCAGCGATAGCCTTTGTGCTCCTCCGAAAAACCGAGGAGAACGCACGGGAGAGAGCGGGGAGAGAGCTTATGAGCGGCGGTAGCGGAAGTGTTAGGGAAACAGAGACAACCGAAAACACGAATGTCGGAGTAGTTTGGATGTCACAGAAACAGAGAAAAATAGGGGTGATGTTGGGATTGGCTTTGGTAGGACGGACATTGAGAAGATATGTAGCAGTGTGAAGAGCCTCAGCCCAGTATTGGGGTGGCATGGAAGATTGAAGAAGAAGGGTACGAATAATATCATTGATAGTACGAAGAGAACGTTTAGCTTTGCCGTTTTGAGGAGAAGTGTAGGGACAAGAAAAACGGGGAAGAATGCCTGGTTAAGAAAGAAGATGCGATTTTTAATATTATCAAATTCACGACCATTATCACATTGGATGAAGCGAATAGGGAGAAAGAAGTGTATAGAGACGTAGCGCTGAAAATTGAGAAAGAGAGAGTGAACATTGGATTTGTTGCGGAGAGGAAAGGTCCAGACAAAGTGTGTAAAATCATCTAAAATGACAAGATAGTATTTAAAACTAGAGAAACTAGCAATATGCAATGTCCAAAGATCAAAAGGTATTAATTCAAAGGGATAAGTGCTTGCATAACTAGACGAACTAAAAGGAAGACACACATGCTTGCCTAATTGACATGACTCATAAACGGAGGAATCGTGAGAATCTCTATTACAAGGTATGGTAAATTCACTAAGAACAGATATTAACACTGTAGGGTTGTGATGCCCTAAACGCTGATGCCAGAGATCAACAAATGCCATCATGGAGGTTGGAGAAGCAGTGGCAGGAACACCATTGAGAGTATAAGTCGCCGGAGCTATTGAACCGCGCGATCTCGACCTTGGTCTGATAATCCTTCACAGATAAGCCAAAGGGGTCAAATTCGACAGAAACAAGATTATCACATGTGAATTGACAGACAGAGATTAAATTTTTTATAAGAGCAGGAGCAACAAGTACATCATGAAGAAGAAGAGGTTTAGTGGTGGAGGGAAGTTGAGCCTGACCAACACAATAGATGGGGATAGAAGAACCGTCACCGAGGGTGATGGATATAAAGAGGGGTGAAGTGCAAGAGGAGAGAAACGTACTAGATGCAGACATTGAAGGAAATATGCCCAAGAGGCAATAATAAAGTTATTATTTATTTCCTTATATCATGATAAATGTTTATTATTCATGCTAGAATTGTATTAACCGGAAACATAATACATGTGTGAATACATAGACAAACATAATGTCACTAGTATGCCTCTACTTGACTAGCTCGTTAATCGAAGATGGTTGTGTTTCCTGACCATAGACATGAGTTTTCATTTGATTAACGGGATCACATCATTAGGAGAATGATGTGATTGACTTGACCTATTCCATTACCTTAGCACTTGATCGTTTAGTATGTTGTTATTGCTTTCTTCATGACTTATACATGTTCCTACAACTATGAGATTATGCAACTCCCGTTTACCGGAGGAACACTTTGTGTGCTACCAAACGTCACAACGTAATTGGGTGATTTTAAAGGAGCTCTACACGTGTCTCCAAAGGTACATGTTGATTTGGCGTATTTCGAGATTAGGTTTTGTCACTCGAATTGTCGGATGGGTATCTCTGGGCCCTCTCGGTAATGCACATCACTATAAGCCTTGCTAGCAATGTATCTAATGAGTTAGTTACGTAATGATGCACTACATAACGAGTAAAGAGACTTGTCGGTAACGAGATTGAACTAGGTATTGAGATATCGACGATCGAATCTCGGGCAAGTAACATACCGATGACAAAGGGAACAACGTATGTGGTTATTTGGTTTGACCGATAAAGATCTTCGTAGAATATGTGTGAGCCAATATGAGCATCCAGGTTCCGCTATTGGTTATTGACCGGAGACGTGTCTCGGTCATGTCCATGAAGGAAATATGCCCTAGGGGCAATAATAAAGTTATTATTTATTTCCATATATCATGATAAATGTCTATTATTCATGCTAGAATTGTATTAACCGGAAACATAATACATGTGTGAATACTAGGCAAACATAGTGTCACTAGTATGCCTCTACTTGACTAGCTCGTTGAATCAAAGATGGTTAAGTTTCCTAGCCATAGACATGAGTTGTCATTTGATTAACGGGATCACATCATTAGAGAATCATGTGATTGACTTGACCCATTCCATTAGCTTGGCACTTGATCGTTTAGTATGTTGCTATTGTTTTCTTCATGACTTATACATGTTCCTATAACTATGAGATTATGCAACTCCCATTTACCGGAGGAACAGTTTGTGTGCTACCAAACGTCACAACGTAACTGGGTGGTTATAAATGAGCTCTACAGGTGTCTCCGAAGGTACATGTTGAGTTGGCATATTTCGAGATTAGGATTTGTCACTTCGATTATCGGAGAGGTATCTCTGGGCCCTCTCGGCAATGCACATCACTATAAGCCTTGCAAGCAATGTAGCTAATGAGTTAGTTACGGGATGATGCATTACGTAACGAGTAAAGAGTCTTGCCGGTAACGAGATTGAACTAGGTATTGAGATACCACGATCGAATCTCGGGCAAGTAACGTACCGATGACAAAGGGAACAACGTATGTTCTTATGCGGTTTGACCGATAAAGATCTCCGTAGAATATGTGGGAGCCAATATGAGCATCCAAGTTCCTATAAAGACGCTTAAAGTTCGATGACGGTTATATTATGAGTTTATGTGTTTTGATGTACCGAAGGAGTTGGAGTCCCGGATGAGATCGGGGACATGACGAGGAGTCTCGAAATGGTCGAGACATAAAGATCAATATATTGGACGACTATATTCGGACTTCGGAAAGGTTCCGAGTGATTCGGGTATTTTTCAGAGTACCGGAGAGTTACGGGAATTCACCGGGGAGTATATGGGCCTTATTGGGCCATACGGGAATAGAGGAGAGAGGCCAAAAGGAAGGAGGCCTGCGCCCCCCCTCTGGTCCGAATTGGACAAGGGGTGCAGCCCCCTTTTCCTTCTCCCTCTCCTCCTCTTTCCTTCTCTCCTACTCCAACAAGGAAAGGAGGAGTCCTACTCCCGGTGGGAGTAGGACTCCCCCTTGGCGCGCCCTCCTCCTTGGCCGGCCGCCTCCCCCTTGCTCCTTTATATACGGGGGCAGGGGGACACCCCATAGACACAACAATTGATCCTTAAGATCTATTAGCCGTGTGCGGTGCCCCCCTCCACCATATTCCACCTCGATAATATCATAGCGGTGCTTAGGCGAAACCCTGCGTCGGTAGAGCATCATCATAGTCACCACACCGTCGTGCTGACGGAACTCTCCCTCGAAGCTCGGCTGGATCGGAGTTCGAGGGACATCATCGAGCTGAACATGTGCTGAACTCGGAGGTGCCGTACGTTCGGTACTTGGATCGGTCGGATCTTGAAGACTAGATAACTTTTGATAATGAAGCATGTATAAGTTTCTGAAGATAACTTTTGCTTTTAAAAAAGAAGAAGAAGAAGATAACTTTTGCTAAGAGGTGGATATGAATATCGGCGGCCCGTGCAGTGGAAGCAGAGCAAAAGCATAATGTGAAGCAAGTTTGGCACCCACTTGAATCACACTAACACACATGCCTGCTCGGTTTACTCCAACTGTAAGTAAGCCAGATTTTATCCAGAGACGCATGGCGCAGCAATTAGTTTACAGTATACTTTTCTAACTCGGTTGTGACTTGTGACTTGGTTGACAAGTTCAATTTTAGCTCATTAGATGATCCGTGCTCGGTTGTGACTTGAAGGTTGTCTTCAAGTCTGTTGGTACTAAAGCGGGCATTCTGACTCAATAGTACACTGAAAGCCGGAGAGTAGAAAATAACCTAGTCGATCATAGTACGGGCATTTTCTTTAGCAACAGCCATTGAGTTGTTAGTTGTTACTAGATTGTACAGTTACGAGCTAATGGAATTACGAGCTATTGGTATATTACATCAGTGGAATTACTCTATACTTATCTAGCGTACTCATCATTCAGTTCCAACGCTTGTAGAGTCTGCAGGTTTATTACATTCTTAAGCCGAATGGGCACTAGTATAGAACTAGTCAGTACTGTCGACGGTGAGTTTGTAGACACTTACAGGCGGCTAGGGAAGCTTGTTGAGAGTTGCATCTGCCGATCGACAACTCAGGTGGTTGACATAAAGACTAATTATTGTTGCAAATTCAGTGCAGCTGCTCAAGTTATTATTGGTCAAAGTCAGACACACATCTGTTGCAGTCGTACCAACGTGTTGAAACGATCAAGTCTTGCCGATATATCATATCCGTATTCCCCCATGGTAACAGCCCTTGGTGATGGAAATATTATTGATGCATCACTTACAAACAGGAACGAGCCAAGCAGCCATCTGGAAAAGTCTGCAGCTAGGTTTGAGATCTATAGTCATTGGCTGATTGCCAAACAAGTCAAAAACAGGACCAAGTCTACATCATGACCAAGTAAGCCTTCCCTGCTAGCCGCCGCCTCCTCCTCCACAAAAGAGCTAGGGTTTCTGCCACCCGCCGACGCCGCCGCAGATCTGCTCCTCTCCGGTGGCCCTTGGGCCATGAGGGCGCGGTGGATCTTGGGGGCTAGCGGTAGGGCTCCGTTTTTAGTTGTTTCTTTCAGTTTTGCTAGGATTTGTGAAATAAAGGTCTTCCCGCCTAGACCCCATTCCGGCGGTGCGTCAAGCATCATTGGTGGGCATGTGGAGGTGTGTCTCCGGCGGATTTATCTTTGGTGGATTTTTTTTCCTCGGATCTCGTCGTTGTTCGTCTACGTTCGTGTGTCTTTGAGTTAGATCCTTGTGATCTACGTTATTCTTCATCTGCGGCGGTTGCTATTCTTGCGCTGGTCCTACGGGGCCTTAGCACGACGACTTTCCGACTGTCTACTACAACAAGTTGTGCCCGACTCCTGCGATGGAGGGGCAATGACGGCGGCGCGTCTTCGGCTCGCTTCTGTGCTTGTAGTCGTCGCTAGATGGTCTATGAATCTGGATGTAATTTTTATTATTTTTGGTATATTCGTTGTACTGCCATGATTGAAGATGAATAGGTCGGAAATTTTCTTGCAAAAAAATAAAATAAGTGAAGGACTACGTAAATAGCGATCTTGACATTGTTTAAGTATTAGCACAGCACTTGTAACATGCACACATGACCAAGTAAGCCAAGATAGTATATATATGGAACTTGCATATGCTACTTGGCAACCAAACCAAGAGCGCAAGAAGGACAAGGCAATAGGCGCCACTACCATGAGATTGCTATGGGCAATTGTTCACACTCTGATGATCGTTGTTGTCAGCGCCAGCGACGAGGCCGCGCTGCTTGCTTTCAAAGCGCAGGTCAGCCATGGCGGCTCGCTGGACTCCTGGAATAGCAGCAGCCCCACCTTCTGCAGCTGGGAAGGCGTGACTTGCAGCCACCGCAGGCCAGCGCGGGTGGTGGCACTGAGATTGAATGGCACCGGGCTCGCCGGGGCACTCTCCCCGGCCATCGGGAACCTCACGTTCCTGCGGGAACTCGACCTGAACTTCAACTCGCTCCACGGGGACATTCCGGCGAGCCTCGGTCACCTCCGCCGTCTACGGAGGCTTGATTTGAGCGACAACTCCTTCTCCGGTATATTGCCCATGAACCTGAGCTCATGCGTCCGTATGGCCATAATGCGACTGCAAAACAACAAGTTTGGTGGGCGCATCCCGGCTGAGCTGGGGCAGAAGCTCACGTCTATGGCAGTGATTGGCTTGAGGAACAACAGCTTCACAGGGCCCATCCTAGTGTCACTGGCCAATATGTCCCATATATCGTACCTCGATCTCACCTATAACCAGCTCACTGGCCCAATCCCACCAGGGCTTGGCAACATCCAGATTCCAGAACATGCAATATTTCAGTATCTTTGGCAACCTCCTCTCCGGTATGCTCCCACCTTCTCTCTATAACTGGTCATCTATTGAAGTATTTTCAGTAGGGTTTAATATGTTGTATGGAAGCATTCCGGGTGATATCGGAAGCAAGTTCCCCAAGCTGCAACATTTTGCCTTGACTCGCAATCACTTCACGGGAACCATCCCTTCTTCAATATCCAACATATCTTCACTCGAAGTACTTCGCCTCATAAATAATAGATTCAGGGGTTACGTACCTCCCACATTGGGGAAGCTGGGAACTATCCAAGAACTGAGTTTGGCTTACAATAGGCTTGAAGCTAATGATAACAAGGGGTGGGAATTCATCATTTCTTTAGCAAACTGCAGTCAACTGCAGCAATTGATACTCGGCTTCAATTCTTTTGAAGGTCAACTACCGAATTCAATCATGAACCTCTCAACGAATCTCCAGAAGTTATACTTAGGGTACAATAGGATCTCTGGGAGTATTCCTGCAGATATCGGCAGTTTAGTTGGTCTGGAATCACTTATAATAGGAAATAATTATTTATCTGGAGTGATTCCAGAGAGCATTGGTAAGCTAGAGAACTTGAACGAGCTAACCTTGTCAAATAATAGGTTGTCTGGCCTCATGCCATCATCGCTAGGGAACCTTTCGCAGTTGATTTCGTTTTATGCAAGCTATTGCAACTTGGAGGGACCACTTCCAGCAAGCCTGGGGGGATTGAAAAACCTCTTTGCACTAGATTTGTTAAGGAATTACAATCTTAACGGTTCAATACCAAGAGAGATCTTCAAACTACCCAGCCTTTCTTGGTATTTGGACTTGTCATACAATTCCCTTTCTGGACTCATTCCTATGGAAGTCGGTAGTTTGGCAAATCTTAATGAACTGACTCTATCAGGAAATCGGTTGTCTGGCCAGATACCATATAGTATTCAGAACTGCATAGTGTTGGAATTGTTGTTGTTAGACAATAATTTGTTTGATGGAAGCATACCTCAATCACTGAAGAATATAAAGGGACTCAGTAAATTGAACTTGACAATGAATAAGTTCTCTGGTAGTATTCCTATTGCCCTTGGCAGTATTGGAAACCTGCATGAACTGTACCTAGCACACAACAACTTGTCAGGGTCAATCCCATTAGTTCTACAAAAAGTGATATCATTGACAAAATTGGATGTATCCTTCAACAATTTGCAAGGTAAGGTGCCGAATGAAGGCGTTTTCAGAAATATCACTTACTTAGCAGTTGTTGGGAATATCAATTTGTGTGGTGGTACACCTCAGCTTCAGTTGGCTCCATGCCCCACAGACCCCTTAAACAAGAACAGGAAAAAGATGTCAAAGTCTCTTGTAATTTCTCTAGCGGTAGTTGGAGCGATCATGTTCTCACTTTCATTTATTCTTCTTGCTTGGATACTATACAAGAAGCTCAAACCAAGCAAAATGATATTAGCACCAAATTCAATCATCGATGAAAATTACAACAGAATTCCCTCTCATGCACTATTTAGAGGAACTAATGAATTTTCAGAAGTGAACTTGCTTGGGAGAGGAAGTTATGGCGCTGTTTATAAGTGTGTTTTGGACACCGAAGAATTAACATTGGCTGTCAAGGTGTTTAATCTTGGTCAATCTAGGTATTCAAAGAGTTTTGAGGCTGAATGTGAGGCCATGAGAAGGATACGACACCGTTGTCTCATCAAGATCATTACTTCTTGTTCGAGTATCAACCATCAAGGTCAAGAGTTCAAGGCATTGGTTTTTGAGTTCATGCCAAATGGTAACTTGGATCGATGGCTTCATCCGAAATCTCAAGAGCCCAATACAAACAACACACTCAGCCTTGCCCAGAGGCTTGATATTGTTGTCAATATTGTGGATGTTGTAGAATATCTGCACAACTACTGCCAACCATTGGTAATCCATTGCGATCTTAAGCCAAGCAACATTCTTCTTGCTGAAGACATGAGCGCACGAGTTGGAGATTTTGGCATATCAAGGATCCTTCGAGAAAATACAGGCGAGGGGATGCAAACTTCTTCAACTGGAATTAGAGGTTCCATTGGCTATGTTGCTCCAGGTGACTAAAATTGTTCTAACTTTGTATTTTACTTTTTCACTCAAATATGGAATGTTAACCACAACCTTTGCATAATTGCAGAGTACGGAGAAGGCTCTGTTGTCTCAACAGCTGGTGATATTTATAGTCTTGGCATATTGCTGCTTGAGATGTTTACTGGAAGGAGCCCAACAGAAGGCACATTCCAAGATTCATTGGATTTGCATAAGTTTGTCCAGGA
This sequence comes from Triticum aestivum, assembly GCF_018294505.1. NCBI lineage: Eukaryota > Viridiplantae > Streptophyta > Magnoliopsida > Poales > Poaceae > Triticum > Triticum aestivum. The sequence goes on along the minus strand of NC_057801.1, from coordinate 833,942,440 downwards.
TGCTCTTCCAGATAGAGCCTTTGAGATAGCAGACACGACAATGTGGCTGCACATCGGCCACCATGATAACATTGCAAGTATTAGAATTCAGGAGTGCTTGATCTCGATCTTCAGGCTTGGCCTATCCTGCTCAAAGAAACAGCCTCGAGACCGAGCTCTGACGAGAGATGTAGCGAGAGAGATGCATGCAATCAGAAATGCACACCTCAAGTTTATTGGGAGGCCTGGACCAGAAAGAGAAGCCTCGACTAGAGAAATTCAGAGCATCATCGAATAAACAAGCTAGAACAAGACCGAAAGTGCTACTGTGAGCCCGAGCTCATAGGATCTCAGACAAACAATAAAATCCAAAACAATATAAAAATATAAAAAATCTTAAGAAACATTGTTGTTTTTTCTACACGCATGAAATTTTCAAGAAGAAATAACATTTGTAGGGGTGTGGGCAAAAGAAACTGACGCTTCAAAATGCTTCCAAAAACACTTTTTTGGAGCATCAATTTTGTATTTTTTGCCCACACCTCTATGAATGTGATTTAACCATGAAAATTCCACGCGTGTAGAAAAAACATCAATGTTCCTTGCCAAAAAATTCAGATTTCTTTGATTTTTTTACTATACTTTTTGGAATTTACTGTTCATCAAGATCCTATTAGATCGGGATCACATACTCCACGTCTGAACAACACATAATTCTTGTTGGAATTCCCACCCTGAGGATCGATCACACCAAATCGTACTAACGCACGCCTGTGGAAAACTTATAGCCAAGGGCCATTGTCGTGCCCTTATTTTTCCTCTTTATTTCTTTTCTTGTTTTTCTCTCATGGTGTTATATATATATATATATATATATATATATATATATATATATATATATATATATATATATATATATATAGGGTTGCGCTATTCGTCATCCTGGGTGAGGAATTCTTATTCCTCACCCTAGTCCATCTCTCATGGCCAGATTTGGAAACATAAGAAAGAGAATCCTGTGAGGTAAAATTACAGCTTGAAACTGAAAAGGGAACTACTATTCCGTAAAGCAAAAGAGAGCACCGTAATATTACCTTCTGCATGCTAGAAAATTACTTCGTGCATGTGTCCAGCCTATATATGGCCCATCAACGTGGCAGTATAGAAATCAAACGATGTTGCCGTAATCTTAATTAGTTGCGTGGCGGGAAATTAGTCTGGAGCAATTTATTTAATCTTAGGGCAAAATGAGTAGCGACGCGTTCCTGTATTCATGGTATTTTACGTTAGATCTACTACTATTTTTATTGGACCGAGTACATCGGGTCTAGCAAAAATGAAAACTGTTAACTGATTTAACTGACATATGCCATCACTATCTCAGTTCTGTAGCAGCATTTTGGTTAACATAAGGCCACTAATTCATCCTTTAAACAAGGCATTTTTAGTAACCACAGAATAAGAAAGTTATTGTCTAATACGAGTACTAGATAGATTCCATGTAGTGGCTCCGGGAAATATCTCACGTAACAAAATCCATCCTTATGATTACAAATAAAATTTGTCCGGATACAATTGAACGCCACTTAGCACCAAGTAATCAGCAGCACGAAACATTCAACAATCACTATTACAAAACTGAGTGTTGCCGAACTTGAAATCTGAGTATCAGCAAACCTGAAAACTGAGCACTGCCGAGCTTGAACTTAAATTAGCTTAATTTGCAGGCGACCACATATATCCCATCAACTTCATCCCTTCAGCAATCTCTCCAGGAGTATAGAAATTGAAGCATTCTAATCCATGGGCTGGAAGCAACATAGTATCCTATTAAATTGCACTGTAGGCTTTAGGTTCACTTTTCTTGCCAAAACCTGAATTTTGCTACTGCCCATTTGCAAAAGAAGGTCTGAAATTTCAATTTAACATTACGCATACCCATCATAAATACAAAAACTTTGCTCTCTGTCCCTCATTCATTAGCTGTCAAACACTTGAATAGGTACCTGGAAAACAGAATATTTTCAGTTCTCAGAAGTACAATTGAAATAAATCAACATCCTTGAATATTGAAAGGCTACGTGAGGGTCAGTATCTACCAACGTAAGGTTCCCAACCACCCATGTAAGAAATCTAGCATACCGTACAAATTCATTCAACATTCACCTTGAGCACAATGTAAAAATGTGAGAAGCAAATCTTAGAAAGGTTAGTGTACTGTAGGTGTATGCAGTGCCTTCATAGATGTGACAAAGAGCTACAAATGCACCATGCAATGGAAAAAGAAAACCTGACCATGTATCTAGCAAATTTTCTAGTTGCAAGCAGGTACCACTAGTATTCACTATTCAGTTCTGCACCTTGAGAAAGTTCTGAAACCTTCCTTATAGAGACCGTCGACAAAAATGCAGGTCAAAAGCGAAAAAACATATTTTTTATTAGAACGATTCAAGTTTAGCAAGATCAGGCCACTGCAATGTTTAAATTTTGGTCTAATCAATGGTATGAACGGCCTCAATGGCAGTGGCTTTCCTAACGCAAAAACTAACAAAATAGTATACTCCTTATTAGCAATTCAGTGACATTGCCCATTCAGATCACAGTTACTTGCATTGGGCTGAGATGATTCATGCTTCTTCTTGGGGTGTGGTTCTTCGACGCTCGCAGTGTGCAGCTTGTTTTTCACATTTTATTGTGTTTTACCCTTTTTGATTTCCTTCCTTGTACAACAGAGTAGATTCACAATGATGGGATGACCAACCTACAACAGCAGAGCTTTCCAGCCCCATTCTAAGTTAAAATGGATGGATATGTTATTTTTAGTGAAGCATAAACAACAGAAATCATGTACCTGTGAAGACGTGGCCGTATCAGCAACCTCACTATCCCCATTGATAGGCATGACAAAATCTGATGGACTTCCACGCGAAAAGAAGGAATCAGATGGACTTGAAGTGTTCTCCTGAAACAAAAATAACAAGTGTTCAGTAATAACTAATACTGTACAAGAGAAGGAGGATCGTACTGATAAGAATCTAGAAGGTAAACTTAACCTTTGGGGAAGAAATGCCGCTTCTCTCTATCTTTTGTTTTCATTCGCTTTCTTCAATCGGTTGTCTGGCTTCTCTCATAATTTCTTTTCTAGCTTCTCTTAGTCACTTGAGTGAAGGTAAAGATTAACCTTGGCGGCTGCAATCTGATGATATAACTTTTTTATTTCTACAATAAATAACCCCAGATGAAAACTGTAACACAACTTTAAGTAAAAAAAAAGTTCACCAGGTTCAGGTAGAATAAATTAGGCTTGAGATCACCTCATGCCACACCAGGCTACAACATAAACAGAAACAACACTGAAAATATGTAATTATCAGCTCCTTCTCATGCATTAAAATAGCTAGTGGGCAACGTACAAAGTCCATTAAAGAACACAAAACTGTTCTCCAACAAATATGTGTTTAAGTATTGTAGAAATTAGACTCCGAGGGCTCAAACACAAAACTGGATTCTGCCTCAGAGGTTTATTCTATCAGGTTAGCACTTGAGACAGACACTTTCCATTCCGTGAAAATCAAATGGACATTATGAATTCGAAAACAATGATTCGCTGGAGCCCAAAAGAAAACAAACTAACAACATAATAAAGTAGTAACCTACTCCAAAAGGAAAGAAGACCATTAGTAAAAGCATTAAATGCCTACTCTTCTTGCCATTTGCTTTTCAGAATACTATCACGCAATTCAGATTCTGATTAACCCCCTTTAAATTTCTTTGAGCTATGTTGGCTAATTCTTTTCCCTAAGACGAGCTCTTGCAACTAAGTCCAACTAAATCGGATCATTTGACAACTGCAGGTAGATCAATCATACAATCAGCGTAACTTATCCTATTCTGACAAGAATTGGGTCAAAGAGTTATACATACAAGAAAGAAACAATTGGTGGTCTTTCACAAAAGAGATTCCTCCTAAAGTCACGAGAATAAAAATAACCATAACCTTTTGAGGCAGCTGAGAGTCCTCTGCCTGGTTAATATGGGCGAGATCTAGATGTTGGGGCGACAAGTGTCACTCGGGTAGGGAAACTGCAATCAATCATGACAGCGAGCTCGTGTAGTGACCTTCTCGATTCCAACTGGTGATGAGATTGGCAGATTGCAGAAGAGAGCGAAGTTCTGCTTATCATTCTCACAGCCGTTGCAACACACACACCTCTGCGCGCATCCGTAGAGACGAAACGGCCGATTGCAATAGACGACAAGAAGAAGCGCCACCCCAACAGACCTGCCAAGCCATCGACGATGCTCAACGCCGCCAGGACACCGGCCATGGCGTAGGCCAAACACCATGCCATGAAGCCTACCGCAAGGCCTGGCCGTCGACCGACGAAGCCGCCACCAGTCGCGAAGCCTCCCGCGTCGCTGCAGGCCTCAACGCTGCCGCCGAGCAACGGGCACACCGCCGGCCAAGTCCACCTGCAGTAGCCTGCTCGCCCTGCGTCCGAAACCGCTCACCGCCGCTTTCGCTCCCAAATCGAATAAACAGGGGAATGGGTTAGCTCCTAAAGAGGGATTTATTACGTGGGGCGGAGAATGGTGCGAGTGCGGCAGAGTTCGGGCGTCCGCTGGCTGGGTCGTTCGACTGGGGTGAAGAATTTCTTATTCTTCACTCTGATTCATTAATATAATTTCTGAAACTAAGAAGATATACTCCAGTGTTATTCCTCCACAATGTTGAGCTCCTCCTCTTCTCCTCATGTACTATCTCTGCCTCCTTGAATTGATCCCACAGTCGAGCGAAGATCTACTACATCACCCCCTTCAGTATGCAAGCTCCCCTCTTTTCTTTCATCTGCTTTCTCGGTCTTCTTCCTCTTTATATGCCCCCATTCCACAAAATCAATAACCCTAACCCTAAAAATTCAGAAATTCATGGAGGAGGAAAGGGAAAGGAATACGAGGAGGGGGTTCTTACCAGTGAGCAAACCGCCGGAGGTGGAGAGGGACGCCGAAGAAGGTCGTGGTTGCCGCCGAGCTTGCATCGCATCGTTGCAGTGCACAATCCGCCTCCTGGTCGCTACCGCATGAGAGAGAAAGGGGGACTGCTCCACGCATGAGGCAGGGAGTAGCCCTGGCATCCGGGTCGTCCCTCCGGCACCGTCACCGTCGCCGCCGCTACCGCGGCCTCCGCAATCGTTAGAGGGAGGGGGATCGGGGAGAGAAGAACGGTGTTCAGCCGAACCACTCGCAGCTGATTAGAAAAGAAAAGGGCTGGTACCAGCCAACCGCTCCCATCGACGTAAATTTACAGTAGTAGAACAAAAAAAATTATCGGTCGAGATTTGCTTAAGCCAAACCGTGGCTCAGTTGATTGACTGGGGTGAAGAATTTCTTATTCTCCACCCTGGGTCATTAATAGAGTTTCTATATATATATATATATATATATATATATATATATATATATGAATCCGGCTATCTGTTTGCATCCATGTATCCCATCAACGCTGGCCATTCAACTTAAATCCTACGCATAATATAACATTTCCCTTAATTTTGCAGAAACATGCCCGCCTCCTTCTAGTTCAGATCTGGTAATTTTTTGAAAACCCCCTCAGCGGTGGGCAGCTTTACCAATTCCGTACTACACAATCCTTTTCTTAATCACGATTCCAACTTGCATCAGCGGCGGCGACGGAACGCATCTGCTTGGATGATCGCCGGAACTGAACGCATCTCTTCGGACGGTTGCCGCGACGACGATGGACTGCAACCCCCAGCCCCGGGTCTCAGGATGCAGGTGGACACTTCTGCCGGCCGGCCGCATCGTCCGCAAAATTCTGCGTTTGCTAATAGCAGGATTAGCAGGATTAGCATCAGCCGCGTCTGCGACTAAGACTGCCTGCTATTTCCTGGCTTACAGATGCGGACGTCGCTTTGCACGCTAGCTTTCCTCTGACTGCTACATATGTCTCTGAAATTTTTGCACGCCTAGCATTCAGGAACAAGCTGAACAACTGAACATGCAGGCACAAGAAACATTTAACTTTCAGATATATCAACAGCTCAAGGCAAGCTTGGAAAAACAGAATGCTCATGTAAAAAAGTACATGTACTGTACTGAACTGAGACTTTTATATCATGTAAACTAGCATAGGTCTTACAGGTTAATAGCCAAAGATCCAAGTAGTATCACTTCATGTACAGAATCATGAGTAATAACATCTTGTACAGATTAATCCAAATTACAGTACCGTCTCTTTTCAGCAAAGAGGACCGAGATTGTGCAAAAGATGAAGCCAGATGGTGTACCGTGATGGCCCTCAGTCTCTTCAAGTACATGAATTTATATGAGTTCTTAATGCTGATTTCGTCGATGCACTGGATTCTTGTAACGGGTGGAATTATGTGTTCTGTCAAACTGTCTTCCTCTTATTTTCTCCAACTTTGCACCATGTTACATTATGTTCACATAAACCTGAAGCATGCTCTGTTTTTCACATACGAATAATCAACAGCTATCACCCAAGAGAATACAAGTACAAGAAACTTTATCATCATGTGAGGGCTCATCCCTTTATTCAGTTGTATGTATAACAGTATCATCAATTCATCAATAATTTGGGTTAGTTGCTAAATTAGTGCCATCGGCGCCGGCACAGCGACCGTTCGACAAGATGCGTTCTGTTCCAGTAGCATATGAATCAAGCAAGGAACAACTCAGTTTGCGAACCCACATCAGCCTCAATTATAGCATTCACCAAATTAAACAGTCGTTTGGTTTAGAATTTTGTAGTCAACAAGACCTTTACAATCACTTCTTGTTTCTAAGCTTCGGGGTCTGGAAGCTTGCAGCAACAACAACATGTTCTTGTTTGTGAATATGTGAAAGAAAAGTAGGAATGCATAGTCACAAGGAATGCAGAAGCACCAGCTGATATTATGCTATGGTTCAGCTGTATTACATCATGTACTACAGAACACCTCAAACCACCAGTAAGTAGGCAATAAGAAATTTGTTTATTTCTGAATTTTCCATTCACAAAAAGCTACTTTCACCTGTCACTGAACTTACAAGCTACAATATACAAGTCACTTTGTCAGCTCTGATCAATACTAACCAACCATATACAATTCAATTCTATATTCTGAAGCCACACACAACTCAACAAAGAACAATTGCAATGGATAAGCTCACAAGCTACACTCTGCAGGTATACAAGAGGTTGCTGGGTTGTGCACTTGTGCTGGCTGCCAACACAAGTTTGTTGTAGTAGGACGCCGTCAGGGGGAAGAGCAACCACTGGATGCGGGAGCAGTCTAGTGGATGGTGTGCAAGTTACGGCAGACGCCCGACGGCGGACTCCATCGGAGGCCGGCAAGAAAGCGGGCGGGTGCGGACGTAGGCCAGAAAATGGTGGATCCCGCAGATGCCGGCCAAGCGCGGCCACCGTCGTAGGGATGTCGACCAAGCGCGGCCGCCGTCTAAGGAATCACCGGGCCGTGGAGCCTTTTGAGGCAGACGAACGAGGAGGTGGGCCAAGCGCGGCTGCCGTCGAAGGATTCACCAGGGCCGCCGCCATGGGGCGATTGGAGGAGAGGATCCAGATTGAAAAAAATGATATTTTGGAAAGGTCTGCTTCGGTTGTGGAGCTATTAGCAAATTAGCAAGGGCTGCTGCGGGCGTGTTTACGCAAATTACTATGGCTTTTGATCCCATGCGTGAGACGTGGATCAGCCGGCCGAGGAGTCCAGGGATACATGGATGCACGAACCATCCCGGATGCACCTGATACGATGCCTATATATAAATATAAATATAAATAAATATACATATATATACATATATATACATATATATACAAATATCTTTATCTTTATCTTTATCTTTACCTACTAATAAAGCAAATAGTGCTTCTGGTCGTCCGTCATAGAAATTGCCCTCGAATTTGGCATAAATTACCCGCCATGCCATCCATAAGTAACATGTTTCGGATTTATTTCAAAATCACCGCGGGTTTATTTCTTACAGGGCGATACACTTATATTACACAATCCTCCGGTAGCGCAATGGCCATGGCGTCGGCCTACCACGCAGGAGACCAGCGTTCGATCCCTGGTTCCTACACCTTTTTGCCACGCAGGTCTTCCACCCCCGCGCGCTAATAGGCCGGCCCATAATTGGCTGGGGGTGGGCCTGTTTACTATTCTTTCTTTTTGCTTTTTATTTCCTTATTTCTGTTTTTATTTTTTATTATTTAAATTAATTCAGGATTTTTTAAAGAATAAAATTCCGAAAAGCTGCGGGATTTATTAAGAAGTAATAAAATATTCATGATTTCAAAATATTTTTTGCATATCATAGAAAAAATTCGGAATATCAAATAGATGTTCATGAAATAAAAAAAATCATGATTTTAAAATAATAATCCAGTAGTCTGGAATTAGAAAAAAAAGTACATGGCGTGCCTCCTCCTCCTCGATGCGCTAATGGGCCGGCCCATGTGCGGCTGGTTGCGCCTGTTTTCTGTTTCGTTTTTTGCTTTTTACCTTTTTAATTCTGTTTTTGTTTTTCATTCTTTACAATCATTCAGGATTTTCAAAAGAACCAAATTTCAAAAAGCTGCGAGATTTATTGAGAAATCATAAATTGTTCATGATTTCAAAGAAAAATCGCATATCATAAAAAAAATCACAATATCAACTAGATGTTCATGAAAAAAACATGATTTTTTTTAAAATCCAGTATTCAAAGTACATTCTAGAATTAGAAAAAAATATACATGATTTTTTTGAAATGTTTCCAAAATTAAAACAGGCCCGTAAATGATGAACAAAACGAAACATCGCCTGCGTCGAAGTTTTAATAGGGGATCTGTAGAGGTCAATTTATGATTTTATTTAGTCCCTCGCATCGGGTAAAAAAAAGGTTCCCATGTTTCGTACGACGCTGAAGCCAAAAAATATTGACACAATTTTCTATGGGTTAGTTTTTGTAAACTATATAAAATGACTAAATGTCTATTTTGCCTCCATACACAGCTATGTTTATTCTGGTACCATGGTAATTGTTATGACAACCACCGCTACGCTAGGTCAAGATTATATACATCATTCATCAGTCTAGCTTAGGTAGGGTTCATCAATGCAGTTTACTCAGCCAAAACTAATTCGTTGTGGCGCCTTAGGAAATCAAATCATGGTCAAACCATCACTTTTTTTTGAAATGACTTTTCAAAAGTCTCTTATCTCATCATGACATCACTTAGACATAGTTTTTGAAATGACATTTTAAAAGCCCTTATCTCACCTTGGCATTTTAAAGGCCATTATCTACCACTCTCGCATAGTTTGATAGTTTTTCCTCCCGTTGCAACGCACGGGCATATTTGCTAGTATATATATATATATATGCAACGACCTGGCTACCAAGCCGACTCCAAAACCAGACATAAACCAGTACGTCATGGGCCCAGCTAACCTACTGGACCGTGTCCTACACGTACAGCTTCTACCAACACAACAAGATAGCCAGGCACAAGTCCCAGCCGGACTCATCTTATTGATTTTCCTAATACGATTACACGGCCACGCTGATCACAATAATGCTAATCCTAACCGGATATAACTTTTTTGAAACGAGGCAAAATATTTGTCACTTTCATTGATTAAGAGAAGAGAATTGCCCGGTTAATTGACGGAAAACCAGCCTAAAACCGATACAACCCAACCCATATGACATGGGCACCACCGGCCATCCTGGCCACCGACATGGGACACAACCACGACGGTACATGCCATCAGATGGCCACACGCGCAAGCAACCGACAGCTCCGACTTTGACGACTAGCCTCACAAGGAAGATATGCAGGACTTGCGCCGACCGTGCCCTTCGCAAACGACAACCGAGCGCCTGTCATCGTCACCACCTGGATCCGCTCCACCGCAGCTCCGACTTCAAAGCAACCCACGGAAGAGCACCTCGGACACGCCGGGAAGAACCGACTACCGAAGTCCAAGCTGCGACCCGAGCTCCTCTCGACGCCATCATCGTTGCCAACTAGAAACCAGCACCCCGCCTCAGCAAACCACGTGGCGAAGATGCCACCATCCACGGCGAAGATGCCGCAATCCACCAGTCTCTCGGTCGTAGCCGTCTCCGAAGGAGGAGAAAGACGCGAAGACGCCTCCATCGCCCGATCCAGCGGATCTGAGGTTTCCCTCCAGAGCCAAAGCCGTGTGGAGGAGCACCTCCACGGCGACGCTTCCAAGAAAGATCACGACACCTGCGGGCGCCGCCGTCGCCGGCTCCGATGAAGACTGGAGCAAGGATTTCTCCCGGAGACCACCACCCCCACCGGCCGCCGCCCACAAATCACCACCCCTGCTGAGGCCGACCTCACCCTAGCCGCGGGATCCCACGATCCACCGCGCCCAGGCCCGCACCACCCCCTAGCCGTAGCCGCCGTCCACCACCGCAACAGCATAGTGACCACCACCACCGTAGCAACCATCGCATCGCAAGGACCAGCAGCAAGATCAGAACCACCAAGGCCAGATCCAGATCGGAGCAGCTCGAGCGAAGCAGCAGGGCAGACGAGTAGGCCCTGCACCGCAGCACACCTCGAGCTCCGGAGATACCACGCTCGCCGCACCCCACTAGCCACCGCGCCCTCCGCGCAGTCACCGCCGCGCCCGACCAAGGATCTGCGCCCCGCGCTCACATCCAGAGCCGAGAGCCGGCCCAACCACATGCGCTGTCCACTCCCAGGTCACGACCGGAGCCTGGACCGAGGTCGCCGCCCCGGCGCCCCAACCTCTGGCCGCAGCCGACGCCAAGTCGAACGCCGGCCGCCCGTCCGCGAGGTCCTAGAACGGGACCGCCCAAGCACGAATGACCGCGACCGCGCGCCCACCGCCGCGACCAAACGCCTCGCCGTGCGCCGAAGACCACCTCCGCCGCGCGCTTGGACGCCGCCCCGAAGCCGAGCGCCGGACCGGATATAACTTTGGCATGCATCCTACGCTCACGGTACACCCACTAACTCATCTATGTTTGGATTATTCCAACAATCCTGCAATAGTATGGGACCAAGCAGTCAGGAAAACAAATGGCAAATCAGAAGTGCATTAGTACTATTCAAATATGTCATGCAACAATTTCTAGGAACACATCATGCACAATGAGACCTAAGTGAAGAGGGTGTGAACTTAGGTGCCCTCCAAGATGGAGTGCTTGGCACTATGACTTCTTTTCTTGATGTGGATACCGCCACAAAGATTATTATTTTCATTCTCAACTTCTTTTTTCTAAGCAAATTATCTGATTTTATTTATTTATATTACTAAAACAAATTGCATCTGATCTGATCAACAACACTAAAATAAACACCAAGATATCCTTTTTCTGACATGTTTTTCTTTATTTATTAATTAGCACTACAATCATTATCAAGAAGACTTGGAGCTATGCTAATCCAAGCACCGTTTTGAGCAGGCATCAACCTCACACAAGTCAACAAAAGAAGCTAATTAAATTGCATTGCACAGATATCATTTCAACAGGCACTAGTGCAGAACCGGGCAATAGCACCGGTTCGTAAGGCCCTTTAGTGCCGGTTCCATAACCGACACTAAAGTGTGGGCACTAAAGGCCCCCCCCCCCCCCTTTAGTACCGGTTCAGCACGAACCGGTGCTAAAGGGCAACCACGTGGCACGAACCAGCTCCGGGGGCCTGGAGCCCTTTAGTACCGGTTGGTAAGACCAACCGGTACTATAAGGTTTGGGTTTTTTTAGTTTTATGATTTCTTTTTCATTTAATTTTGTGTTTCCATTTTAATTCTTTTTCGTTTGCTGGTATTTTACGATACTACACATTGTACACGTTATATATATATATATATATATATATATATATATATATATATATATATATATATATATATATATATATATATATATATATATATATCATTAATGTCTCACAAACCACCATATTAATTAATTCACACATAGACACATGTATAGCTATATACAATTTCTCCTACATATGCATGTTGCCTTCGGAGCCAGTGGCATTAGCCTAATTGGTGCCTTCGGAGCACGATGACAATTGGAAGTGGTTTTCATGGGGGCGGTAGCGGGTAATAGTATTCTCCCTTCGGATTTATGACCTGGTCGAGCAAAAATCCCGCTATTTCCTCTTGAAGTGCTTCTACGTGCTCCGTTTCTAGGAGCTTCTCCCGCACCTCTTTGAACTGTTAAGAAGGAGATCAATATGCATGTGTATTAGTTGTGTGACTAGATATCGATAATGGTGTAAAAATTGTGAATAGTGTTCCGACAAGCGTACTCATTCCTGTCTTTGAGATCTGCTCCTTTCGAACGCCATCATGCGAATGTTCTCGCAAACGCAGAATGCACACAGATCAGTCCCCTGTGCCTGCTTCAGGGCCTTTACGAGAATGGAATTTGATCAGATAATAATTAATCAAGCATGATAATTAACGAGATGGCAGCTAGTTAGCTAGCTAGTACTACTTAATTACTTACCTTGGATCGAAACCATTTAAGCTTTGGTTTTCATTCGCCTTCCGTGACCTTGATGAACCTTGCCCAAGCCCTGCCCCGCCGACAAAGAAAATAAATAAAGGGGTTATTAAATAGTTTATATCATGAAATGACAAACTAAATAGGCCGAGATATATAGTTAATAATGATTGAAATTACCTGTTGACTATCCCAAACAAGATGTTATAGTCAGTTTTTGCTTTGAGTAGTGAGTCCAGTATTTCAACTGTTCCGTCATCAACTTTAATAATACACAAGACCCAGTGAAATCTGCATGCACACACATTTGCATGTCTTAATTAAGCGGGCATATGTAAGCAAAAACATGTAGCAAGCTAGTAGGCAAAAACAGAGAATTTGTAGTACAAGACAATGTGACTCACTGGAAGTTGTAAGGAAGTAGTATATCTTCCACTACCACTGGTGGAAAAAGGGCCTTTGGTCGCGGTTCGCAACTGCCATTAGGCGCGGTTGCGCAACCGCGACCGAACGGGCGCGACTAAAGGCCCCACCCTTTAGTCGCGGTTGCTTAAGAACCGCGACTAAAGGCCCGTCCACGTGGGCGCCAGGCGGCCGTCGGGGCGGAGGACCTTTAGTCGCGGTTCTTCTGGCCAACCGCGACTAAAGGCCGCCGCAGGTTTAGGGTTTTAGCCCCCCCCCTAAACCTGTTTTCTGTTTAATTTGTATTGTTTTATTTCTTTTGTGCTTTATTTTAATTTTGAAGGAGTTTCACATATTCTACGGTACTACATACATGCATATGAATGTACAATTTCAAACAAATTTGAAATTAGAACCAAAAAGAATTCAAGAGGAATATACAATATATATTCAATATCATCGGATGACCATATACAATTTTGAACAAGTTTCCATACATAATTTAATGCATATAAAGTTCTACGTCCTCGTAATGGTGTTCTCCTTTAGGATGGAGGACTTCCCTCCTGAACCATCCAGCTAGTTCCTCTTGAAGTGGTCGGAAGCGAGCTTCTGGACTAAGCATCATCCGGAGGTTATTCCTCTGAGCATTGGTATCACTCGGAACCCGCTCAGAGGTGTATCTCCGGATCATCTCACAGACATAGTATGCACATAGATTGGTCCCCGCTGGCTGAATATCCTCACCATTCTTAGCCTTTGCCCTTTTGAATTCTAGCTCTTTTTTGAATTCACCGACCTTTGTATCTACGAACCGTCTCCAAACCCTACGAGGCAAAGAAAATTAAATGAACAAGAGAGTTATTAGTTACTTGATATTAGGAAATGAACGAAATAGGCCGATCGATATAGAGCGCAAATGAATGAAAATAATTACTTCTGCAGCATTCTTCTCATGTCGACCCAAAGCTTTGGATCCTTATTCAGAGAGTCGTGGACGAGACATTCTGAGGTGTCAACTTTAATTACTAGCAGAATCCAGTGGAACCTGCGGACACGATACATGCACAGTACGTCATGCATAACTCATCGATTAGCCGGCCACATACCATGCATGGAGTAAACAAAAGAGAATGTGCTCAAGACAGAAACACTCACCCAAAATGGTAAGGAAATAGAATATCACTTTTGAGTTCCTGCTTTGTAAGAAACTGCCACAGGTCTGCCTCCATGTCGGCGGGGTGATGCTCCAACACATATCCATTAACGATGTGTGGGTCAATGAACCCAACATCATGGATGTTCCTTACTCTGCATTCCTTAATCTTCATTCTGCATGTATAATAGCGGACACAACAATATAGTTAGGACATATATATAGTGCAGGCAATATGAACGAGATGGGGTAGAAATAAATCACTTACAGAACGTAGCAACTGATGATAGATTTGTCGAGCTCGCGCAGATTGAAAAGCTGGAACAATTCACTCAGATGAATTTGTACATAGTAATGTTTGAAGTGATGCTCATATCTAACTTCCGCATAAATATATTCTTTGGCGTTTTTATTTTTTATGTAACCCTTGTACCATTTCAGCAGACCTTTCATTTGTGGAGGTAGATCCTCTTCCTGCGCAGGCTCGACGAGAGGCCCATTCTTCACATATGTAATTACTACCTCCTTCACTGGCGCCTCATCAAGGCCTAACAGTTCACGAAGAGTAATACCTAAGTTGGCCGCTTGTTCTCTGGCACTCGTTACAGTCAATCCATGTGCTGCCGCAGCTGCTATGATATCGGGGTCATCCGGACCGGCGGCTTTCACTATAAGCGGGGCAATCGATTGTTTACTTTGTTCCCCGAGCTGGGCAACTCGTTTCCCGCTTTTTTTACTTTCTAATTCCGTTTTCTCGGCCTCCTCCAAGGCTTTGTTCTCCTGGTTCTCCGCCCGCTCTTTCTTCTCCTTCAACATGAGTGCCTGCCTACGAAGTTCACGTGCATAGTCGTCAGGCAGATTCTTCGCGGCTTGGGACGGTGTGCTCAAAAATGACTTAGCCCACTTCTTTTGCTCATCAGAAAATACTGGCTTGGGCTCGGGCTCTCTTTTCTTCTTGCAGTCCGCCTTCCATTTCTCATGATCAGCAGCCGCGGCCGCGGCAGTTTCCTCGGCACTACGTTCCCAAGGCCTTGTGGGGAGAGGCTTCAATGATGGCTCCGGTACCTTTGTGGTCTTAGGTACATAAGGGTCCGGGTTAATAATCCAGGACTGCTTCTGCTTCTTTGCCGGAGGTGGATTGGGGGGCGGCGTCTGATCACCCGCCGGACGAGGACTGGGGGGCGGCGTCTGATCACCCGCCGGACGTTGTGGACTGGGGGGCGTCGGCTGACGTGACGGAGGTGTAGGTGAACCGCCACCACCGTAGGGGGGTGGACTTGTTGTCCTTGGCGCCTCGCCTGGAAACTTGATAAACTTCTTTTGCCATAGAATGAAATGGCGCTTGACATCTCCAAGTCTTTTCTCCCCTTCAGGTGTAGCAATGTCAATCTCCAGGTCCTCAAACCCTTGGACTATGTCCTCCACCGTGACACGAGCATAGCCATCTTGAATGGGGTTGTTGTGGTGGAGTGCTCCAGGTAAACATGGTAAAGCACTGCCGATGGCTACCTTCATGGACATGTTCCCGATAGGATAATACAGATGACATTCTTTCATCTCCTTTATATCGTCCACGGGGTAGCGAGGAGGCTCCGGTGCAGTAATTTCGACCACCAGAGGCTCCGGTGCAGTAATTTCGACCACCAGAGGCTCCGGTGCAGTAATTTCGATCGTCGGTGCATCTGCACCAGCCGGTGGGGCCTCCGTGGAAGCCACACTGCTTCTCCGCTGCTGGCTTCTGAGATCCGCTGGATGATCTTCATGCTGCGCCCGAGCTGCATCTCGTTCGGCTACTAGTACACTCACGGTTTTCTTCATCACATCCATTTCCGATGCCAACCGCGCCACAACATCTGCTTCCCGATCCATCTTTCTCTTCCGGCTTCTGTAACCGTACGGGTCATCGTTCTGGGGGAACCCTATTTTCCACGGAATGTGCCCCATGCCTCGTACACGTCCTCCGTGTTCAGGATTCCCGAGGGCTTTTGTCAGCGCGTCGTTCTCTCTGTTGAACTTGATCTTCCCCTCTTGAGCATCCCTCATTGCGTCAATAAGGGCTTGGGTGGGTTTAATTATTTTGCCCCGGTAAACACACTCCCCTGTCTCCGGGTTCAGCGTTCCCCCATGCCCGTACCACCAGCTTTTGGCCCTTGGGTCCCATCCCTCCGTACCTGGACGGATTCCTCGCGCCCTCAGCTCGTTCTCCATCTTCTCCCACCTAGGCTCCCAAAGGCGATACCCTCCTGGCCCCATAATATGATTGTACTCCTTCTTAGCCGCATTTTCCTTATTTTTTTCGATATTTGAATGAACTGCTCCGATTTCTTTTGCTTCACAAATTCTGGCCAATCATGTTTCAGTTTCTCATATTGTCCTTTGAAATCCGGAGTCTTGTTCTGCTTGACAAAGTCATGGGCTAGATTTTGCTTGAATTTCCGGAATGCGTCGGCCATCTTATGAAGAGCGAACTGTTTGACTAGCCTCCTCCTCTCCTTGTTTTCCTCAATCTTGTTACCCTCCTCATCGAATTTGTTGTATTCCGGAGGTAGAACGAAATGTTCCATAAGCTTCTTGAAGCAATCTTTTTTTGTTCTCTTATCGACAAAAGTGAAACCAGCAATTCGTGCCTTCTTTGGCTTATTCCACTCCTGGACGGTGATCGAGACGTTGTCTCTAACAATGGCTCCGCATTGGTTGACAAACTTGGTGGCGTTCTTGCGGGGCTCCAGCGGCCTGCCGGTTGCACTGTCGACAACCTCGATGGTGCATGTTTCTCCTTGTTTCATCGTCTTGGTTGCGCCACGCTTTGACGACGTACTCGATTGTTTCGACGATCCGGCCGAGGGCTAAAATAAGAAAGAGAGTCGCGCGCGTTAGTCCACACATATTTATTCAAATCAGTTAGTTTGTATCACCAGAGGCTCAATGTATATATATACCTCGGCGCCGGAGGTGGTTGCTACTTCCATTTGAAGATCGTCGTTTATCGACGTTTGTTCGGCATCATCTTGCTGACGGCGCCCTTCATCTTCACCGTCAAGGTTCAGATAAGAAGAGATATCATCTTCTTCTTGTCCGGTCGGCACATATAGAATATCGCCGTTTATGATGCCGAACATATGTGCTTCACCGTCCGGATCATAGTTGTCCATAATCGGGTCAGCTCTATCGTCCGCCATTATGTCAGTCCTGAAAACATGTAGTAAAAACAAATTAATTAAGTGAAGAAGGGGGCGGTGGCGGTGGCGGTGGCGAAAGGGCGGTGGCAAAAGGAGGGGGCGAGGAAGGGGTGGGAGAGGGTGTCGCGGTAGAGCGCGAGACGGGGCGGCAGACGACGGCGTCACGGAGAGGGAGGCGAGGACAACACACATGTATAACCCTCGCCGCCCCCTCTCGATCCCTAAAAAAAACACCGCGCGCATCGCCGCCCCCCTCGCCGCCCCCTCTCCGTATATACGTTTTTTTTGTTAATTATCAAATTTTACGGTTATTTGTTAAGTTATACGTTTTTTGTTAATTAAGTTATTTTACGGTTATACGTTTTTTGTTAAGTTATTTTACCGTTTTTGTTAAACTAATTAACTAGTTAAAATTAAAAAGAACAAAAAAAATTCTCTCTCCCTCTCCACGATCTCGCTAGCTCTCTGTACGTGGGCGAGAGGGGGCGGCGGGCGACGGCGGGCGGCGGCGTTGAGGGCGGGCGAGAGGCGGCGCGGTGGGCGAGGGAGGCCGGCCGGCGTGGGCGAGAGGGGGCGGCGGGCGACGGACATGGCCGAGAGGGGGCGGCGGGCGACGGCGGGCGGCGTACGAGGGCGAGAGGGGGCGGCGGGCGCCGTACGTGGGCGAGAGGGGGCGGCGGGCGACGGCGGGCGGCGTCGAGGGCGAGGGCGACGGCGGGCGGCGTCGAGGGCGAGGGCGACGACGGCGGCAGGCCTTCGGCGCGGCAGAGAATCGGAGAAGACGAGAAATGCCCGCGACGGGTCGGGCCCTTGTATTTATAGCCCCCCCCCTTTAGTCGCGGTTGGGGAGGCGACCCGCGACTAAAGGCAACCTTTAGTCGCGGTTGGGGAGGCGACCCGCGACTAAAGGGTAACCTTTAGTCGCGGTTGGGGAGGCGACCCGCGACTAAAGGGCTTTTTTGGCGGGTTTTTCGTTCCCGCGCGCAACGACCTTTAGTCGCGGTTGGGCAGGCCAACCGCGACTAAAGGTATTTTTAAAATACTTTTTCTTTTTCAAAATCTTAAAAATACAAATAATATATCGAAAAATTCAGAAAAATAAAACTAATTCAATTCAATATGTTAAAAACACAAATATTATATCAAAAAATTCAGAAAAATAAAACTAATTCAATTCAAAATTCTAAAAATACAAATAATATATCAAAAAATTAAGAAAAATAAAACTAATTCAATTCAAAATGTTAAAAATACAAATAATATATCAAAAAATTCAGAAAAATAAAACTAATTCAATTCAATATGTTAAAAACACAAATATTATATCAAAAAATTCAGAAAAATAAAACTAATTGAATTCAAAATTCTAAAAATACAAATAATATATCAAAAAATTAAGAAAAATAAAACTAATTCAATTCAAAATGTTAAAAATACAAATAATATATCAAAAAATTCAGAAAAATAAAACTAATTCAATTCAATATGTTAAAAACACAAATATTATATCAAAAAATTCAGAAAAATAAAACTCATTGAATCAGTGGTATCTCGAATCATTCGAAAATGGACACCAAACACATCACAGGTAATATAATTCACATGATCCATTCAACAATGTTTGGTACAATAAATTATTACACATCATTTCTTCCCTTGTGTCCCTGCTTGCTTACGATTGTGCCGTATCCATGGAGCATCCTTATCATTTAACTTAATGCTTGGGTCGGTGTTCACTTTGAAGGGCGGAATTTCAGCAAACATATTATAATCTTCTGACATGTCTGTCTTGTCCTCCACTCCCACGATGTTTCTTTTCCCTGAAAGAACAATGTGGCGCTTTGGATCATCGCATGATGTACTGATCGTTTTCTTATCTTTCCGTTTCCTCGGTTTGCTACTCATGTCCTTCACATAGAAAACCTGAGCGACATCTTTCGCTAGGACGAATGGTTCGTCAAGGTAACCAAGATTGTTGAAATCCACCATTGTCATTCCGTATTGCTGGTCCACCTTTACCCCACCTCCTGTTAGCTTGAACCATTTGCACCGGAACAAAGGGACCTTAAAGGAGGGTCCATAGTCAAGTTCCCATATCTCCTCTATGTAACCATAATATGTGACCTTTTGCCCATTCTCGGTTGCTGCATCAAAGCGGACACCACTGTTTTGGTTGGTGCTCTTTTTATCTTGGGCGATCGTGTAAAATGTATTCCCATTTATCTCGTACCCTTGGAAAGTCGTTATAGTCGAAGATGGTGTCTTGGCCAACATGTACAGCTGATCTACAACATCATTGTCATTCATTAAATGTTTTCTCAACCAACTGCCGAAAGTCTCCATGTGGGCCTTCCTAATCCAGGATTCAGGCTTCCCCGGGTTGTCCGAGCGTAAAATATTCTTGTGTTTCTCAAAGTACGGAGCCACCAAGCTGGAATTGGTCAGTACAGTGTGGTGTGCTTCAGTCAGAGAATGGCCGTCCATACATGTCGTTGATTTCCTTCCGATCGTGCCTTTTCCACTTAGTCTCCCCTCGTGCCGCGATCGAGGAAGACCAATCGGCTTAAGGTCAGGAACAAAGTCAACACAAAACTCAATTACCTCCTCATTTCCATAGCCCTTGGCGATGCTTCCTTCTGGCCTAGCACGGTTACGAACATATTTCTTTAATACTCCCATGAACCTCTCGAAGGGGAACATATTGTGTAGAAATACAGGACCGAGAATGAAAATCTCTTCGACTAGGTGAACCAAGAGGTGCGTCATAATATTGAAGAAGGATGGCGGGAACACCAACTCGAAACTGACAAGACATTGGATCACATCGTTCTGTAACCGTGGTAGATCTTCTGGATTGATTACCTTCTGAGAGATTGCATTGAGGAATGCACATAGCTTCACAATGGCTACTCGAACATTTTCCGGCAGGAGCCCCCTCAAAGCAATCGGAAGCAATTGCGTCATAATCACGTGGCAGTCGTGAGACTTCAGGTTTTGGAACTTTTTCTCCGCCATGTTTATTATTCCCTTTATATTGGACGAGAATCCAGACGGGACCTTCATACTGCTCAGGCATTCAAAAAAGATGACCTTCTCTTCTTTGGTCAGAGCGTAGCTGGCACGACCTTGAAACCATTCCGGATGCCGGTCATCAGGGTCTTTCAAACGTTGCTGGTCCTGCCGTGCTTCCTTTGTATCATTTGTCTTCCCATACACGCCCAAGAAGCTTAGGAGGTTCACGCAAATATTCTTCGTAACGTGCATCACGTCGATTGCAGAGCGGACTTCTAGGACTTTCCAATATTCTAGCTCCCAGAATATAGATTTCTTCTTCCACATGGCTGCGTGCCCGTCAGCTCCCTTCGGAACTGATTGTCCGCCAGGACCCTTTCCAAAGATGACTTTCAAATCCTTGACCATATCAAATACCTCAGCACCAGTGCGTTCCGCAGGCTTCGGCCGGTGATCTGCCTTGCCGTTGTAATGCTTGCCTTTCTTTCTTACTGGATGAATTTTCGGAAGAAATCGACGATGCCCAAGGTACACGTTCTTCTTACAATTTGGCAAATGTACACTTTCAGTCTCATGTAAGCAGTGCGTGCATGCATTGTATCCCTTATTTGACAGTCCCGAAAGGTTACTAAGAGCAGGCCAATCGTTGATGGTTACGAAAAGCAACGCTCGTAGGTTAAATTCCTCTTTTTTGTGCTCATCCCACACACGGACACCAGGTCTGCCCCACAGCTGTAAAAGTTCATCAACTAATGGCCTTAGGTACACATCGATGTCGTTGCCGGGTTGCTTCGGACCTTGGATGAGCACTGGCATCATAATGAACTTCCGCTTCATGCACAACCAAGGAGGAAGGTTGTAGATGCATAGAGTCACGGGCCAGGTGCTATGGCTGGAGCTCTGCTCGCCAAAAGGATTCATGCCATCTGTACTTAGACCAAATCTTATGTTCCTTGCGTCAGCTGCAAAATCTTTGAACTCTCTGTCGATCTTTCTCCATTGCGTTCCATCTGCGGTGTGTCTCAACTCCCCGTCCGACTTACGGTCCTCTTTGTGCCATCGCAACAACTTGGCATGCTCTTTGTTCCTGAACAGACGTTTCAACCGTGGTATTATAGGAGCATACCACATCACCTTGGCGGGAACCCTCTTCCTGGGTTTCCCGCCCTCAACATCGTCACCAGGGTCATCGCCTCTGATCTTATAACGCAATGCAGTGCATACCGGGCATTCATTCAAATTCTCGTATTCACCGCGGTAGAGGATGCAGTCGTTGATGCATGCATGTATCTTCAGAACCTCTAAACCTAGAGGGCAGACAACCTTCTTTGCTTCGTACGTACTGGCGGGCAACTCGTTATTCTTTGGAAACATATTCTTCAACATTTTCAGCAAGTTTTCAAATGCCGAGTCAGCTACACCTGCCTGTGCCTTCCATTTCAGCAAATCCAGTGTGCAGCCCAGCTTTTTCAGACCATCATCGCATCCAGGGTACAACGACTTTCTGTGATCCTCTAACATGCGATCCAAATTCTCCCTCTCCTTTTCAGTTTCGCAGCGTCTCCGTGCATCAGCAATGGTCCGACCAAGATCATCAACGGTCTCATCACGTGCCTCTTCTTCACCTTCACCTTCACCTTCCCCTTCACCTTCCCCTTCACCTTCAGCATCCTCCATGAAAGTATCACCGAAATGAGCAAGATAGCTTTCATCGATGAAATCATCCCCTTCTTCATCTTCTTCCATTATAACCCCTCTTTCTCCATGCTTGGTCCAACAATTATAGCTTGGCATGAAACCGTGCCGAAGCAGGTGCAGGTGAACTTCTCTTGAGGAAGAGTAACCCTTCTGATTCTTACAGTCAACACATGGACAGATAACAAAACCCTTCTGCTTGTTCGCATTAGCCACTACGAGGAAATCTTTCAAACCCGTAGTGAACTCGCGGGAGAGTCGGTTACCGTACATCCATTGCCGATTCATCTGCATTATTATAATATAAAATATATAATTAACCATCATGCATTTGTTAAAGTAACTAGCTATAAACAATAGAAATTAAACAATGAACAACACACATGCATATTTTATCAATGAGACACATGCATGAAAGGTTCAAGTTGCTAACCGCGATCGAGGAGGAACCTCAAGTGTGGCTCCAACACTTCATATCATGTTTGTTTCACGCTGTTGGGCATTCAATCAAACACCTTGTGTGCATAAGAGGAACCAAAAGCAAACCTACACTCCCTTGTGAAGAGAAGTGGCACCAAATGGCTAAGTGAGTGCGCTGAACTGGTATATATAGGGGACGAGCTTTAGTCGCGATTGGCCAGGCCAACCGCGACTAAAGGCCTTTGGGCACCTTTAGTCGCGGTTGGCCTGGCCAACCGCGACTAAAGCCCATCACGTGCACCAGCTGGCCACCGAGCGCCCTGGCCCAAGCCTTTGGTCGCGGTTCGTCTGCCGAACCGCGACTAAAGACTTCATTAGTCGCGGTTCCTACAGTTTCACGACTAATGGGGCTGGACGGAAGCCTCTTTTTCTACCAGTGTACTAGGAAAAGGCATGCTAGTGGCGCACCAGTTTTGCCTTCTAATGGCGCATTGCTGGTGCGCCACTAGCCTCACGCCATTAGAATTTTTTTCTAATGGCGCACCACATGTGCGCCATTAGAATCTGGTATTCTAATGGCGCACCAGGCAGTGCGCCATTAGTACTGCCCACAGTGCGCCACTATTATCTGCTATACTTATCGCGCAACACATGGCAGTGCGCCATTAGTAACAACTTTTTTAATTTTTTTTTCTTAATCTCAGGTCACTATTTCACATATGAGATATTCAACACATATATATACAACAAGCATCCATATAGCAATCATATTCAACACACAAGTTTCATCATATATACATACATAGCCAACACATAGTTCGGTCGTTACAAAATTTTCACATTGTTCATCCAACACCGTTATCCATCAATTCACAAAAGTTTCACATTGATACAAAATAAAAACACAAATGGAAAAGAAGCACTCCATCCACTCAAGCTTCCGTCAATTAAATTAAATCTGCAAAATGATAAACAAGAAGTTAGAAGAAGAAAAAGAAGAAGACTAGAAGAATACTAGAAGAAGAAGAACACTAGAAGAAGAATAAGAAGAGTTTTGGAAAAGGAGAAGAATAAGAAGAAGACTATAAGCTTATTATGTAAACTTGATCATTTTGTGCTAACATAAGTTATTTTGGAGCTAACCTATAGGAAACTAAGCATATAAGCTCTAAGTTAGTATATTAGAGCCAACTTAGGTAAAATGAAGCTAACCTATGTCATTTTGGAAAAGAAGAAGAATAAGAAAAAGACTATAATCTTATTATGTAAACTTGATCATTTTGTGCTAACATAAGTTATTTTGGAGCTAACCTATAAGAAACTAAGCATATAAGCTCTAAGTTATTATATTAGAGCCAACTTAGGTAAAATGAAGCTAACCTATAGGAAACTAAGCATATTAGAGATAACATAGGTAACTAAGTATATATATATATATATATATATATATATATATATATATATATGTATGTATGTATGTATGTATGTATGTATGTATGTATATATATATATATCATTTTGGATAGCTAACCTATAGGAGATCTGACATACCTGACAAAGTAGGCAGTTCTTCTTCTTCTTCTCCTTCATCTCCCTGATGCGCCTAGAGCAGCGAGGCGGTGGAGGCAGTGGAGGCAGTGGGATGTAGTCTTCTACCACAATTGGCGTGGTCATGTCGCCTAGCTGTGGGATCGCCGACGCCACCACCGGTGCGTGGTCATTGTCAGGCACCACCACCATCGCGAGGCCACCTTCAGGCACTACCATTGCTGGGTCATCCTCAGCCACCTCCATCTCTTGCCCATGGTCAGCCACCACCATCTCTTGCCCTTGGTCAGCCACCACCAGCGCTAGGTCATCCTCAGCCTGATGCCCATCGTCATCCTGCAGCTCCTCATCCTCACTCTGCTCCTCTTCTCCCGCACTCCAGTCCGGATCATCCTTCTTGTTGTCTATGCTGCTGCCAGAATCGCTGCTGCTTTCGCTACAGCTAGAATCGCTGCTGCTTTCGCTACAGCCATAGTCGCTGCTGCTTTGGCTTTGGCCAGTGTCGCTGCTGCTGCTCCTACCTGTCCAAAATGCAACAATGACCGTTAACAATCGATGTGAGACAAAGCCAAATGTAGAGGAATAAGAAGAGGCAGAATGTACCGGCATCATCATTGGCAGCGTAGCGCATGCGACACATAGTCTTGTTGTACACCTTCACGATGAGCATGTTGGCGTTGTCGTCGTACCTGAAGACAAGGAAGTACCCCAGCCGCAGGTCGTAGGCACGGTAGAACTTCTCCCACCCACGAGACAAGTACATGTGGCCCTTCTTGATCGCCAACTGCACATCCCACTGCCTGCGAAACCCGCTGCCGGCCTGTCGCAGCTTCACATTATTTGGCGGATCTTCACCCATCAGCATGTTCATAAAACTGTCAGGCAGCCTCTGCAGTTTGGGACAATGAGTGATGTAGCAAACAACAGATATCATAATGAGATGGGTGAAGGGGAGATCTCTCGTTTTATATACCTGCGTCATGGATGATACTGAAGCCTCAAGTATGATAGTGAAGAACTCGGAAGCATCCAACTCGTACTGCGGTGTCGCAGATCGGCGGTGGCTGCTTCCCGCCATCTCTGATAAGCAGCAGAAGAGACCAATTAGTACCCATGCATGATAACAGGCATTAGTCGCAAGTACCCCATATGTCCTATTTTTAGCAAAGTAATGCTAAAATTCACGGAAAATTTCAGCATTACCTTTGCTGAAAATAGGACATATGGAGTACCCGAATTTGCCGGAACGGAAGTTAATCGACATTCCGGCAAACTCAAGGGCCTCTCGGGGTACCTGCAAATTCATCACGACACAATGGTCGGAGACAAAACCCAGCAAACTAGCACCACAAAGCACATAATAAAATTCAGTAAATTTCCGGCAACTACTCCTGATGCAAACAAGATTCACCTAGCAAGGTTTATTTGACATGGAGTAGTTTATTTCATAGAGTAAACATTAATTAGCACTATTTGACAGTAAAAGGTTTTAGCTAATTTGAATTAACTGAAAGCAGCAGTACATCATTTTTATTGATAGTAAAATGTTCAAAGAAACAGAAATATCAGCACAATAGCTAGATTACACTATCAGTACACTAGCAGTAAAATGTTCATTTACTTTGAATAAACAAATATTCAAGCAGATTTATAGGCATATAGGCATATTTATTCGGTTCAGCAAACATCCATAGCACTACTAGTAAGACAGTAGCACTACTAGTACTAGCCTTATAGGCATATTTATTCGGTTCAGCAAACATCCATAGTAGGAGATAGTTGTAGGTCTAGGCCATATAGGCATATTTCTGCATATGTTTGGGATGTCAGTAAGTGATGATACATGAACCGTTAGGAGCCTATCAAACCATCAACCCGCGTATTGTCGAAAAGAAGAAAAGCCAGTTACCAATATCTTAATATTTTGCAATACTCCTAAGTATTTGGTACTGGACAGTTGTGTCAAACATTAAACTGAATTTGTACAAAACAGACCAAGGATGTTGAATTCTCTTCTAAGTTTCCCCTACACTGAATGAATTAAGGCGATTACTTATGAATCAGAACACTTAAAATATTGGATGAGTGGTCCATACTCTGTTTTTTGTTTCTACTGTTCAAAGCATAATTTTAATTAAAAGCATAATTCTCCAGGACATGGAGAGAGAGGGAGAAGGGGCAGGGAAGCTCACCTTGGACGGCGCAGAGAGGAAGCAGGGGAGCTTGGGGTTGGCGGCGAGGGTCACGACACCGTCCTTGGCTCGCCGGCTGCTGCGGAGGTGACCGGTGGCGGAGGACGGCAGGGGCAGGCGGGGTGGGCGCGTCGGGGCCGCGCTTGTCGGCTGCTGCAGGGGCCGGAGGAGGCCCTCGCTCGTCGGAGGAAGGAGGAGAGGAGAGGAGCGGGCGGCGGGTGAGGAACCCTAGCGCGTGCGCTCGGCCGATCCCGTTCGGGGGGCGCGGGGGCGGCGGGGGTGGAGTCCGGCGGCGGTCGGGGCGGCGGCGTCGGGGCAGCACAAGACCACAGCCAGGAGAGGCGGCGGCGTCGCCGACGGCGTGCAGGCGCGGCGGACGGAGGGGGCGGAGCAAGGCGGGACGGCGAACACGGGGGGGGGGGGCAGCGGGTGAGATCGATGAGGCAGGGGAGAGATTAGAGAGATTGGGGATTAATTAGTGTACGACTATTCTAATGGCGCACCACCATCTCGTGCGCCATAAGTACGACTATTCTAATGGCGCACCAGAGCTCGGTGCGCCATTAGAATTTTGTTCTAATCTAGCCCACTAGCCCTATCTACAACCTAACCCTATCTACAACATAACCCACCCACTAGCCCGACTGGTCGGCACGCAGCACACACACCAGGAGGTCCTGGGTTCGATTCCCAGGCTCCCCAATATTTTTTATGCATTTTAAATGCTGTTTATTTATTTGTGTTTAAATATGTTCAAACTTGTTTAAATCATAACAGTAATATTTTTTTATAAATACAGTAATAATTTTTTAAAAAATATGTTCAAATTTGTTACTTGGAAATATCATCGGCGGCGGTGGTGGAGCGGGGGAGGGTGCGGGGGGGCCGGGTGCTCGTCGGCGGCGGTGGAGCGGGGGAGGGTTGCGGTGGGTCGTCGGCGGCGGTGGAGCTAGCGGGGGAGGGTGCGGGTGGGATCGAGATCGAGATCAAAAAGTGTCCAAGAAAATATACACGGTGCGCCATTAGCAGTTTTGCAAAAAAGTAAAAAAAATTATATACTAATGGCGCACTGCTTACAAGGTGCGCCATTACTTGGTAGAACTAGTAATGGCGCACTTCGGCGCCATGCGCCATTAGAGTGTATAGAAAAATGGAAAAAAATAAATTCAATACTAGCGGCGCACCCTCTGCCCGGTGCGCCATTAGTTTCTTCCACACTAATGGCGCACCACCGTCCAGTGCGCCATTAGTATATAGTAGTGGCGCACTGCTTACCAGGTGCGCCATTAGTATCAATCCTATCTATAGCCCTTTTCCTAGTAGTGTTCATTGTATTTGAGGCGCTTCAAGAACTCTAGCATGCTGTCCTCTACGTTCTTTTGCTGACGTGGATTCATTAGCCATGTGTATTCATTAACGGTGTTTGGGTCAATGAACCCAATGCCAAAGCGTCCACCTTTTCTCATTTCATACATCTTCATCATGCATAATACCACAGAAAAGAATATAGTGAGGATAATTACAGGTAATGATTGATCAAAAGGATCACTACAGCTAGCTTGAGACTTAAATTACAGAAAGAAATCACTTACAGACAATAGCAACTGACGATAGATTTGTCGAGTGCGTCTTGATTGTATAACTGAAACAGTTTAGTATACTCAACGGACACAGCTTTCTCATGGAAGTAATGCTCCTCCTTGACATTCACCATGAGGGACAATCGATCTGAAATCTTGGTAATGTTCATGTACCATTGATGCAATTCATACATTCTCGTTTGGGAGGTTCTTGACCTTGTCTGGCTCGACCAAAGGTTGGCCCCGGACATATTTTTGTTTTATTTCATCCTCTCTAAGCAAAGGCATGGGCTCGATCTCGAGGAGTTGTCCAACAGTGATGTTGAGAACTTCAGCCTACATTATATGCTCCTCCGTTATTACCACATTGCCCACATCGGGAACGTGCACTGTTTGCCCACAATAATATTGGGCGCGCGTACTGTCACGTGTTGTTGGCACAACAAGCGAGGGGATCGATTGCGCCGCCTGTTCTCCCAGCTGGGGAATGGTTTTCCCGCATTTTTTGATAGCTGCTTCTTGTTTGCTCGATCCCGATGTAGACGTGCTCGCCTCCTTTTGTAGACGTGCACGATTTAACTTCCTGATGTGGCGCTCATAGTTTGTGTCAACAGGCTTGGGAGCTGGTGGTTGAGCCATACGAATGAAGTGGTCAATCGTTTCCTCAGGCACTTTCTCCCTTGGCGGCTGAGGGAGTCCTGGACTAGGGGGTGTCCGGACAGCCGGACTATCATCGTCGGCCGGACTCCAAGACTATGAAGATACAAGATTGAAGACTTCGTCCCGTGTCCGGATGGGACTTTCCTTGGCGTGGAAGGCAAGCTTGGCGATACGGATATGTAGATCTTCTACCATTGTAACCGACTCTATGTAACCCTAGCCCTCTCCGGTGTCTATATAAACCGGATGGCTTTAGTCCGTAGGACACAACAACCATTACAACAATCATACCATAGGCTAGTTTCTAGGGTTTAGCCTCTTTGATCTCGTGGTAGATCTACTCTTGTAATACCCACATTATCAATACCAATCAAGCAGGACGTAGGGTTTTACCTCCATCAAGAGGGCCCGAACCTGGGTAAAACATCGTGTCCCCTGTCTCCTGTTACCATCCGCCTAGACGCACAGTTCGGGACCCCCTACCCGAGATCCGCCGGTTTTGACACCGACATTGGCGCTTTCATTGAGAGTTCCTCTGTGTCGTCACCGATAGGCTTGATGGCTTCTTCAATCAACAACGACACAGTCCTGGGTGAGACTATTCTCCCCGGACAGATCTTCGTATTCGGCAGCTTTGCACTGCGGGCCAATTCACTTGGCCATCTGGAGCAGATCGAAAGCTACGCCCCTGGCCGTCAGGTCAGGTTTGGAAGCCTAAACTTCACGGCCGATATCCGCGGAGACTTGATCTTCGATGGATCCGAGCCGCAGCTGAGCGTGCCGCACTGTCACGATGGGCATGATCTAACTCTGCCGCCGGACAGTAACTTGGAGGCCGCACACGAATCCGCTCCGACCCATAGTCCGGAGCTGATCGCGCAGATCGAGGACGGGTGGCTGGACACCACCTCGGGAGCTGCAACTTCCCCGGCGATGGAGCCGAACACTGACCTCGTCCCTTATAAAGCTCGTGACTCCGAGGTGCTGGACTCCCTGCCGGACTCCGAACCTCCTGCGCCCCTGCCAATCGAATCTGATTGGGTGCCGATTATGGAGTTCACCGCTGCAGACATCTTTCAGCACTCACCCTTTGGCGACATCCTGAAATCGCTAAAGCATCTCTCGCTATCCGGAGAGCCCTGGCCGGACTACGGCCAGGATGGTTGGGATGCGGACGACGAAGAAATTCAAAACCCACCCAGCACCCACTTTTTAGCCACTGTCGACGATCTAACCAACGTGCTAGACTACGACTCCGAAGACATCGACGGTATGGACGACGATGCCGGAGACGATCAAGAACCAGCGCCTACAGGGCACTGGAAGACCACCTCGTCATATGACATATACATTGTGGACACCCCAAAAGATGGGGACGGCGAAGAAGCAGCGGAGGCAGATTCCTTAAAGAAACAGCCCAAGCGCCAATGTCAGCGGCGCCGCTCAAAATCCCGCCACAGCAAGAATGGAGATTCCGGCACAGGAGATAACAACACCCCAGAAAGTGCCGAAGACAACCCCCTCCAGCAAGATTCAGCGCAGGAGGATGCAGAAGCAAGCCCTTACAAGAGAGCGGCAGATGAAGAGGTCGAGGATGATAATTACATACCTCCCTCCAGAGACGAGGCAAGCTTCGACGACGACGAATTCGTCGTGCCTGAGGATCCCGTCGAACAAGAGCGTTTCAGACGCAGGCTAATGGCCACAACAAATAGCCTAAAGAAAAAGCAGCAACAGCTTCAAACTGATCAAGACCTGCTGGCCGACAGATGGACCGAGGTCCTCGCGGCCGAAGGGTATGAACTCGAACGCCCATCCAAAAGCTACCCAAAACGCAAGTTGCTCCCCCGACTAGAGGAGGAAGCATACAAACCTTCATCACCAGCGCACAATACGGCAGACCGACCACCTCGTGGCCACGACAGAGTGTCATCTAGGCCCTCCACTAGAACCGTACCCCGGCACCGCTCAAAAAGTACGAAGCCACGGGGGAACGCGCCGGACTTGCGGGATATATTGGAGGACAAGGCAAGACAATCCAGATCTATCTATGGATCACGTGGGCGCCCCACGACCCACGACGAATACCGTCGCACCGGATACAACAACTCCGGCCGGGCCGAACACAGCAGACAACGCTCTCTTGAGCTATGTCGTGATATTGCTCAATACAGAGGCGCTGCACACCCACTATGCTTCACTGACGAAGTAATGGATCATCAAATCCCTGAAGGGTTTAAACCCGTCAACATTGAATCCTACGATGGCACAACAGACCCCGCAGTTTTGATCGAGGATTATCTCCTTCATATCCATATGGCCCGCGGCGACGATCTTCACGCCATCAAATATCTCCCGCTCAAGCTTAAAGGACCAGCTCGGCATTGGCTCAACAGCCTGCCCGCAGAGTCAATTGGGTGTTGAGAGGACCTGGAAGCCGCATTCCTCGACAACTTCCAGGGCACATATGTGCGACCACCAGACGCCGATGACCTAAGCCACATAATTCAGCAGCCAGACGAATCGGCTAGACAATTCTGGACACGGTTCTTAACAAAGAAAAATCAAATCGTCGACTGTCCGGATGCAGAGGCCCTCGCAGCCTTCAAACATAACATCCGCGACGAGTGGCTGGCCCGGCACCTAGGACAGGAAAAGCCGAAATCCATGGCAGCCCTCACATCACTCATGACCCGCTTCTGTGCGGGAGAGGATAGCTGGCTAGCTCGCAGCAACAACCTCAGTAAAAATGTTGGCAGTCCGGATACCAAGGACCACAATGGCAGGTCGCGTCGAAACAAGAACAAACGCCGCATTAACGGCGACAGCAATGAGGATACGGCAGTCAATGTCGGATTCCGAGGCTCTAAACCCGGTCAGCAGAAGAAGCCATTTAAAAGAACCACTCCAGGCCCGTCCAATTTGGACCGAATACTAGACCGCTCTTGCCAAATACATGGCACCCCCGAAAAGCCAACTAACCACACCAACAGAGATTGTTGGATATTCAAGCAGGCAGACAAACTAATTGCCGAAAACAATGACAAGGGGCTGCACAGCGATGACGAGGAAGAGACCCGGCCGCCGAACAATAGAGGACAGAAGGGCTTCCCCCCACAAGTGCGGACGGTAAATATGATATACGCAACGCATATACCCAAGAGGGAGCGGAAGCGTGCACTAAGGGACGTATATGCGATGGAGCCAGTCGCCCCAAAGTTCAATCCATGGTCCTCTTGCCCGATCACTTTCGATCGAAGAGACCATCCGACCAGTATCCGCCATGGTGGATTCGCCGCATTGGTTTTAGACCCAATCGTCGATGGATTTCACCTCACGAGAGTCCTGATGGACGGCGGCAGTAGCCTGAACCTGCTTTATCAGGATACAGTGCGCGAGATGGGCATAGACCCTTCAAGGATTAAACCTACAAAGACGACCTTTAAAGGCGTCATACCAGGTGTTGAGGCCAATTGTACAGGCTCAGTCACACTGGAAGTGGTCTTTGGATCCCCGGATAATTTCCGAAGCGAGGAGTTAATCTTCGACATAGTCCCGTTCCGCAGTGGCTATCACGCTCTGCTCGGACGAACCGCGTTCGCAAAGTTCAACGCGGTGCCGCATTATGCATACCTCAAGCTCAAGATGCCAGGCCCTCGTGGAGTCATCACGGTCAACCAAAATACGGAACGCTCCCTCCGAAGGGAGGAACATACAGCGGCTCTCGCGGCAGAAGTACAGAGCAGCCTTCTAAGGCAATTTTCGAGTCCGGCCGTTAAACGACCGGACACGGCCAAACGCGCCCGGAGCAACATCAACCAAGACCACCTGGCACGTTCCGAGCACGCGTAGCAATGCGGCCCCAACCCCAACCCTCGCATGATTGCAAGACAAGCTCTCCGCGTACATCATTACGCTCTGGAGATACCATGGGCATAGGGGGAGGGGCACGACCACAACAGACCCAGAGTGCGGTTCGACCACACTAGGGGCTCCCAAGTGTGTCGCTCTTTTTATTTTTTATTTTTCTTCTTTTTATATACAGGACTCCGTCCACCAGATGCTCTGTCCGGCAGCGAACCTGCCGAACTCATGATGCAACAGCCAGGGAGGGACAAAGGCTGCGACGAACACTCAGGTGGTCTCCATTACGAGCATTAAATTTGTTAAATACACCATTCCGTAGCCTACCCCTGGAGGGAGACACCTTTAATTAGTCGAATCCCTTGCTTACCGCACTATTTGTATCATTCCGCACTCATAGCAGAATTTCTTGAATAAATAATGCAGCACTTTTTGCATATAATTGCATTACTTTACATATATGTTCATTTATGACATCTTGCACCCGTATATTTTGGTACGGCCGAATACACCAGGGGCTTATGTTCCCCGCATTATGGTGTGATAAGTCCGAACACTTTCACAAGTGCGGCACCCCGAACTTATAGCATTATATGAATCGGCTCCGAATCATGTCTTGGGTCAATAGTTGGGTTTGCCCGGCTCCCATGTTTTGGTACCTTATGTTCCATTCTGTCGGCTAAGGTAGCACTGGGAGAACCAATGCGATTGCGCCCCGGTTGAGCTGGGTTAACGCCTCAGTGGAGAAAGCTAAAACTGACTGTCATGATAAGGCGAGAGACTGGTCGCTGTTCGAGAGGTCTTTTCGAGTCCCTAAAGACTTATGCCGCTTCGAGCGAAGAACCGGATAATGTCTGGCCAAGGCGTGGATAGCGCCCCGAACTCGGTCTTCCGAATACCAGGGGCTTCGCCGAAATTTAAAATTATAGAATTCTATGGCTAAGTGAGAGTGTTTAAGCATTATAAGTCCGGTTGCCTTGTTCATTGTGTTGAGCACCTCCCTGGATGGACCCAAAAATGGGAACAAGAGTGCTCAAGTTTATCCCGAACACCCCAGCACTTGTGGCATGGGGGCTGAAGCCGACGACTTGCCATCTCTCAGATTTAATAAACGGCCGCACAGAAGGTAATATTTTAAATCAATAAGCGTTGCTTAGCGCATATGAACGAAGTTTTTAGCGCACAGGATAACACATTGCGAATTTACTCAATAATTACATCTCTGGGGCACTCATCCGCAATCTTGCGGGCACCCTTCAGGACAGTCTTATAGTACATCTCGGGCGTACGATACTTGTCGGGGATATACCCCGCGGTGTAAACCGGCCGGAAGGATAATCCGGCCGGACTTGGCGATTCACCGGTGACCTGCACAGACCAGGCGGTTTACAGTTCATTGGTAACCCGGCAGGCGGGTCAGAGGAGCGACAAGACCCGGTGGCCCGTCTGGCGGTTCATGAAGGCCGGTTCATATTATGGTGGGCCGGTTTAAGAGGAAAGGAATATTTACCTTACAAGGAGTTGAGACCAGGACTTGTATCCGGTTTGTATTAGAGATAGACTAGTCCTAATCCTAATAGGACTCCACATGTAACCCGCCCCTTCAACATATATAAGGAGGGGCAGGGCTCCCCAAAGAGGGACAAGTGACAAGCAAGAAACAATCTTAGGGCTGGACATAAAGAGGAGAGCCGGTTTACGGCGAATCCCTCGTGATG
The DNA here is from genome assembly GCF_018294505.1 of Triticum aestivum. NCBI lineage: Eukaryota > Viridiplantae > Streptophyta > Magnoliopsida > Poales > Poaceae > Triticum > Triticum aestivum. The sequence continues at coordinate 833,908,489 of NC_057801.1, read as the reverse complement.
ATAATGAGACCTAGCCTCAAACAGCATGTAGGGTTTTTACCGGATGATGTTTCCCGGGCCCGAAGCTGTCTAAATCCCTGTCTTGTGTTGCGTCTCTCGATTCCGCTCAACCCCTCTCAAGCTACCACATAGATGCGTTGGCGTCGCGACTAAGTCCTCACACTAAGGACATCTGACGTGACAATTCCACGACAGTTGGCGCCCACCGTGGGGCTGGCGCACGGTGGTGTTGAGTTCTTGAAGGGATCTAATCAAGGGATCAAGAAGCTTGCAATTTCAACGGAGCCGACATATATGAGATTCGTTCAAGACAAGAGATTAGGGTTACGTGCGCCGCCGCACGCGTCTGGACGGTCCGCCGAATCAGATCGGAGTTTGTATTTCGGCAGCTGCACCGCCTACAAGGTCGAGTCCAATAGGCGTTCCGTCTCTAGCGTTCATGTCCAAGGTACAGCCGATTTTGTCCGATTCGCCGAATCGTTGTCGCTGCATATGGGCTGCAAGTTGCAACTAGTATGACCCATGTTAAACATCCAATCGGAGTTCAAGTATTACTTTTCCCCAACACGTCTAACACGGGGGCGGCCATGACCAGAAAGACGCGAAGATGGATAGCCAAACTGACAGCAACCGAGCCGCGGACCCGGAAGTGGATTGGATTTGGGTTCTTCCACGGCCACGCCTGCGAGTTGCTCCGCCACCCCGGGCAGCTGTGGTCCCGCGCTGAGTAAGCCGGACCAGCCCTCCGCTCCTCCGCTGCCGTCCCGCGCCGAGTCGCCGACCGGCTCCTCTGCTCCTCCGCTGCTATCCCGGGCCGAGTCACCAACCGGCTCCTCCGCTCCTCCGCTACTGTCCCACACTGAGTCGCCCGGCCCTCTGCGCTCCGCCACCGGCTCGCCTCGCATTAATGCGGCCCCGTCCGCGCTGGCTGCAACCCGCGCCCCCGTTACCGCCACTTCGCCTCTGCTATTACTCCCTCCGTTTCATCATTGCCATCTGCTGCCATCGTCGAGTCACTTCTGCCTCCCGAGCAGTCCTCGCCATGGCCCTGGGCTGCCGGTCTATGCCAGCGCAGCTTAGCGGGTGAACCGCCGCCGTTTCTGCGTCCTCTGCTCGCGAGCCGCCCCCGCTCATCTCTGTACTGAGCCATCGCCACTCGCTGAAAGTTAATTGGTCTGAACTCTGAATGAAAGACTGTCTAGACAGTGTGTTTTCACACATGAGTTGTTTCTTCAGAGTATTTTTTGTGTGCCGTCCACAAGCATTTGTTGCTACAGGATATCCACCCGTCGATCGTGCATTGCTTGGGGTAGATGGCCGCCACTGCCAGCATCGATGGCTGGGGCTTGAGCATCTTGTCGCCGACAAGGCCGAGCTTGATTAAAAGGAGTACAGTACATGGACATGTATTGCAAAATTAATACAAGTGGTTTTTTCTTCCTGATCTGCTGGTCTGGTAGCAACAAAACGCGAGGAGTCAAGAATATGAGAAACAAGCGCTATGGCGTGGCTCCCTAGGTCTGATGGGAAGCTACTACCGTTGGAAAAACAAGGAAATTACTATCGCTAGCAGTTAATACAGGGGAAGGTCGCTTCAACAATTGTTATGAGCAAGGCTGGCTGTTGCACAGAGTTTGTGAGTTTGTACGTAGACATGCTGGGGAAACATCAAGTGGTTTCAGGGCTTTCTTTGCAATCGCCTACTGATTGTTATTCAGAAAATTGGGAGAGATGGAGTCAACAAGATTTGACTGTTTACAGTATACAGATCAGAGGATGAATCTGTTTTTTGAGAGTTTTTTGCTCGTCAAAACACCACAGTACGGGGACTTTGCTGGCCATAAGAGCACTTGCATATACAGCCGGTTCGAACCTTGCGCAGTTTCTATCAGCCCCACACTGGGATGGCATCATAACCCAGCTCCTGAAGGATCTATGCGGCAGTCAGTTGCACACAAATGTAAAACTATTAATATCCTCAGACTTCGCTGATATTGCGCCGACAAATTAGAGAGAACTTTGAGAAGTACTTGGTCTTGTTCCATACCCGCAATTTTAAAGGCGGTAGATTTGTCAGCACTCACAATTGCAACCAATGATGAAATGCTTGACTATACCGATTAGTTAAGAAATGGTATGTTGGAGGCCTATTCTGGACGAAGTGGCTAAATTGCCAATGAAATTACTGGAGGATATATATGGACGTTATATAAGGGTCATCTATCATCCGAACAAATCAGGTGATGTTTATCTTATATATTTTGTGAAGTACATGTTAATTTATCCGACGACAGTTATTCTGCCTGTAATCTATCATGCAGGATGGCTATTAAAAAAAAGGGGGGTGGTATTATACTATGGAGGCACGTTCGGCTGTGCCGCGTAGCTTCATGGACACGCGTCTCGTAGTCTGGTCTACATCAACATACGATCGACTCTCTCATCTGCACTGGCTTACAACACCGTGGACCTGCCTCCACAAACCGCCGCAACAACGTTGTTCCGAGTCGCTGCACGTCCGTTGTGGGCTGCCTCTACTTCATCATCCACGGTTTCACCTCGGGCTGTTTTCACTGCTGTGATGCACCATTTCCGTCGTGGCCTTGGGCGAGCGATTAACTCGGTGTTTGTAAGACTCCATCTGTCATCCAGACGAGCCAGGTGATATCCATCTATTTTTCTTAACACATTGTTTTTATCAAAAGAACAATTACTTGGTCTATGTTATGTTTTCATTCAAACGAACCGGTGTTTGCAAAAGGGGGGCCCCTCGGCCGATTCTCCCGCCCGCGCCGGTTTATAACGCTGCGGCCGATTTGTTGTCCGCGCCGGCTTACAAACATTGCGGCTGACAAACCCGTCCATATCGGTTTACCACACCGTGGCCGGTTCACCCGTGAGTGATTTCAACTTAACCTAGTGATCATCAACTTCATGGCGGATTATTTCTGGCCTGGCACATCAGGTGATATCCATTTTAAATATATTTTATTGGCACATATTATTTTTGTCAAAAAGCAGTTTATCTTTGCCTTGGTCTGCAATATTGTTGATGCAGGACAATTGTTCACTATATCAAAACGACGCGGTTAACTCGCCTGTCCGTGCCGGTTTACGACATCGGTGCCGATCTTCCCCGTCTGCACCGGTTTACAATGCCACGGCCGAATCATCTATCCGAGCTGCCTCTGATGTTGCGGTCGTTTTTGTCGTCCGTCTCTTGCGGCCTGGTCTACATCAACATACCGGGCCGCACCTGTCTGCATGAGCTGTTTATTGAGTATGAGCAAGTCACAGCTTGGGTAGCCGGTTTTCTTTCAACAAAAATGAGGCAAATTATCATATACTATCAACCACCGTTTACACTGGATGGCTCAATGGGCAGGCGCACAAGTCGCCGCCACTACAGTTTGGTTAACTTCAAATCGCCAGTTGGAAGGAACCATTGGCCGAGTTGCTGACACGGCTCATACGGGATCATTTATAACCCGCCGCAGTCATCACAACCTTCTGTGGATTCACATCGTGCTATCAACACCAATGATATACAAGTTATGCCGGTTTATATCACGGTCGAACATGGAGAATCTCAAGCCAACTCCTCGAGTCACCTTTGAGACTCGGGGGCTACAATGACATGACTCAGCAAATCTTGCCAGTTTCAGCAAATTTAAGAACCCCGGGACGATGGAGGGAAAGATAACCCGGTCCCGGAGGCTACTATTATTTGAAGACCGTCAGAAAACTTCCGGATTAGAAAGTATATGACAGTTACAAAATCCCGGCTCAATGAAGAAGTTCCGGATCATCAGAAAGGATTCCGGTTTACAACCCGGTTCAAGGGAAGTCAGTCTCACTGAAGCTCTCAAATATCCGGTTTACAATCCGGTTCAAGAAGAATTTATCTCTTGCAAAAAGGTTAAAAATTACCGAAGAGGACCTGCTGCCATGATGCGCGGTTCAAACATGGGTATCCTGCCTTATTAGCCTAACATATTATTGATCACATGGGGGCTTCTGCTTCATAAAGCGGGGTCTCTGTCTTTCTCATCATGAGAGGTCACACGGAGTGGTTCTGTTTAAAGCGGCCTCCAGTTTACCCCTTGACATTTGTTTTTTATATATCACTGGGGGCCTTGGTCGTGTCCGAACCAACGAACACCCTTTGATAGGCGACAGCCACCAGATCATTTGGGGACATGGTCAAGTCTGAACCAGTCACGCCTCTTGGTCGGCCTAAGGCCACAAAATCACTTGGGGGCATGGTCGAACCCGAACCATTGTCACGCCTCCTGATCTGGCATATATGCCACGAGTCATTTGGGGACCTGGCTGACTTGAATCATTGTCACTCCTATTGGGGGCCTTGATCCTGTCCGACCATGGTAATACCTTCTGAACAGCTCAGTATAGCATATTTTTGCAAATGGTCATATCATTGCCTTTGCTTCCACATTTTTTATAACTGTTATTTGATTTTTGTTGCGTTTTTTAAACCGACATTGTTAATCCGGTTCGACTGTCAATTACAAATTCGCGGAACACGGTCAAATCTTAATCCGGAGACTATCTGCCTGGTTTGATTTTATGTTACCATTTTATTATAGAGTAAACCGGTGTTCATTAACCCGGCTTGACTTTCAATTACAAGTTGTCAATACAGGATCAAGTTATAGTCCGGAGACTATCAGCCCGGTCTGGTTTGACTACGAGTCGTCAGTATTATATATGGTTAAACCGGTATTTATCACAACCCGGTACGGTTTATCATCAACCGGCACAGTATGAAAGGAGTTATCATTACTCAAGATTGGGGTTATCACTCTTACTACAAAAAGTTGGTAAAACCAGCAATGTGATTCAATATCACAGGTATGATATATTTCATATTTGATTATTCTTAAGTGCAACCTTGGTTATAAACCCAGGTTATATGTTGGGCATTATGACCCGTCCGGCGGTAAACCGCCGGGACACTTTAAACTTGTTGTATGCAGAAACAGGTTGAATAAAGCATGATGGTAAATTATCCGGTGTTTATTAAACCAGCCTGGCTTTAAAGACGATAAGTCGCCAATATATGATGAGAAATTATCCGGTGTTTATTAAACCGGCCTGGTTTTGGACTATAAGTCGCCAACATATATTTGGACTGCGCCATTGGAATTATGCGCTTATAAATCATTGGGTATATTATTCAAATAACCAACATGGCTGGATTTTTATTATGGTTATCAATAACCAGTATTATGATTAAGGTTTTCAAAGTCGCTTTAGCACAATGGCTATCATATTATCAAAGGATATGATTTATTCTACAATGGAAGGACTAGTCCCGAGTCGCTGCAGGCTCACGACCCGGCACTTGGGGGCTACATTATTCACATTATTCAAATTGAGGTTATATCAAATATGCAAGTCTCATGTCGCTGCAAGCATGCACCATGACACTTGGGGGCTAATGCAAATTCATTGTTTGCTCACCTTATTGAAGACCCGACTCATCACATCGTAATGAGCCGGCCCTTGGGGGCTACCAATTGCTCCTGTCAACAATTCAAGATACACAAATTTTCATCTATTATTGAAGGATCCACTGCTCAGTTGGTAAAGCACAAAGCTCTTAACCTTGTGGACGTGGGTTCAAGCCCCATGATGGGAGTTACATAATATAATATTATTCTCAATGAAGTATATATAAAGTCCCAGCTCAATATTATCTTACTGAGCCGGCCCTTGGGGGTTACACGTTGCTGTTAAAGTCTACATGATCATATTTTTGGAGTCCCTGCTCATTGTTTACATAAATGACCCGGCCCTTGGGGGCTACACTGGTTGAAGTTTTATGAGTATAAGGCAATTTCAAGTCCCTAGTTGCTGCAAGCATGACAACCCGGCACTTGGGGGCTACATAATATGGAGTGTTCAGTTTTTACTAGTGACTGGGATGAACAACATGGATTTCTTCAAAGTGGCAGTAATCATATGAAAACAAGTCTCAAACCATCACTTTGTTCTATTCAAGACTTGGGGGCTACAGGTAATATGGATATAAGGGAGAAAAAAATCTTCAAATGCTCAGTTTTGAGCAATAATTATGACCTGGAGTTGGTGACAATTATGACTTGGTGCCATCCATATTTACAATCCGGCAATTTTGGTAATATTAATCCGGCAAATTTTACATCTTCAAACCGGCTGAATATCAGATGAGTATGTCAAGACCAATATTTCTTAAAACCGGCGCCTTGGAAGCCGATTCAAGTGGATTATTCTTCACATTATTTTTTCTATAAGAAGCCAACATCAGCAATTTGAGTATGAAGCTGGTTATTAACCCGGATTTTCTAGAAGGAGGTGACAATGATTTAAGGATGATCAAGTGCCGGTTTACAAGAGTTTTTAAACCGGAGCACAACCCGACGAATTTGTTCTTGTGTTTATGTTGCAGATCAGTTTAACATGGATAAATCCAAATTAAACTGGGGGCTAATGTCGGGGATATACCCCGCGGTGTAAACCGGCCGGAACGATAATCCGGCCGGACTTGGCGATTCACCGGTGACCTGCACAGACCAGGCGGTTTACAGTTCATTGGTAACCCGGCAGGCGGGTCAGAGGAGCGACAAGACCCGGTGGCCCGTCTGGCGGTTCATGAAGGCCAGTTCATATTATGGTGGGCCGGTTTAAGAGGAAAGGAATATTTACCTTACAAGGAGTTGAGACCAGGACTTGTATCCGGTTTGTATTAGAGATAGACTAGTCCTAATCCTAATAGGACTCCACATGTAACCCGCCCCTTCAACATATATAAGGAGGGGCAGGGCTCCCCAAAGAGGGACAAGTGACAAGCAAGAAACAATCTTAGGGCTAGACATAAAGAGGAGAGCCGGTTTACGGTGAATCCCTCGTGATGATAATGAGACCTAGCCTCAAACAGCATGTAGGGTTTTTACCGGATGATGTTTCCCGGGCCCGAAGCTGTCTAAATCCCTGTCTTGTGTTGCGTCTCTCGATTCCGCTCAACCCCTCTCAAGCTACCACATAGATGCGTTGGCCTCGCGACTAAGTCCTCACACTAAGGACATCTGATGTGACAATTCCACGACAATACTCCTTGCCCGCTGGCGGCACGTCAGTGATAAGCCTCTCCGCATCCAGCCTGCCCCAGTGCACCTTTGCGCGGGCAAGGGCCCGACGAGCACCTTCAATACAGGCGGAGCGCTTGATGACCTCCACCCAGGGGCACGCATCCACCAGCCGCCGCACGAGGCCGAAGTAGCTCTGAGGCATGGCCTCTCCAGGCCACAGCCGGACTATGAGGCCCTTCATGGCCTGCTCGGCTACCTTGTGGAGCTCGACCAGCTGCTTCAGCTGGTCGCTAGGGGGCACCGGATGGCCGGCCTCAGCGTACTGAGACCAGAAGACCTTCTCCGTTGAGATCCCCTCCTCGGCTCGGTAGAATGCGGCGGCATCGGACACGCTGCGAGGCAGATCTGCAAACGCCCCTGGAGAGCTCCGAATTCGGGTAAGTAACAGGTAATTTACATTCACATGCTTGCTTTGCATGAAAAATGCCTTACCCGCCGCTATCTTCTTCACCTCCTCAATCTCCTGGAGGGACTTATGGGCCTCGGCCTTGGAGGCTTTGGCACTTTCGAGAGCCGAGGCAAGCTCGGACTCTCGAGTCTTTGAGTCGCGCTCGAAACTCTCATGCTTTTCCATGAGAGCCTGGAGCTCTTGCCGCACCTCCGCCACCCGCGCCTCCTGCTTCTCTCGCTCTGCTCGTTCCGCGGCCGCATTGGTTTCGGCTGCGGACACAGCCTCCTTCAGGGTTGCCACCTCGTTCGTGGCCCCTGCAGTACCCACGTTATCCTTATTATTTTTTGTCGCAACCTAAATCCTTTTTTGTAAGGTAAAAATTCAAAGTGGTGTTACTTACCTTCTTTGTCCTCGAGCTCCTTCTTTAAAGCACCAACCTTTGCAGTCAGTGCGGCCGAGGTCAGCAGCGCAGCCTGCAAACCCATATTGACATAGTTTTTAGCAACCCTGCGTATATCTTTTTTAGATCCTCAGTCCGGCTTTTCTTTTCGAACACCGAACCGAGCATCGTCAGGGGCTACTGTCTATGCGGTATCACATTGCATGTTTTTAACTTCTTACCTCAAAGCCTGTTAGAAGGCTACTGCAGGCTTCGGTCAGCCCGCTCTTGGCGAGCTGAACCTTCTGAATCACCACACTCATCATAGTGCGGTGTTCTTCCTTGATGGAAGCGCCTTTGAGCGCCTCCAACAAGTTGTCCGGCGCCTCCAGTTGGACGGAGGCCGCCGGCGTCACGGTCTTGCAGTTCTTGCGAAGGGGCCGCCGGCTGGACTCCGGAACCACTGTGGGTTCCGATGTGGAGTCCGGCGCAAAGTCCGGGAGGCTGCCTTGTGGCGCCTCCGGAGCCTCCTCCTAATGGGTCCCTTCTCGGGATCCCACCTCGGCTTCCTCAGCGTCGCGAGGGGTGGAGGAAGTCAGGATGGAGTCTACATCCGACGGAGCCAACGACCCGCTCGATGAAGCGGGGAGATCATCATCGGCCGGACTATAGGCAGCGTGCGGCATTAGAAGGACACTATGTGACACAAAAGAGAAATTATAAATCATTCAGGAATCCGGATACTTACGATCTTGCCGGAGGCCTGGCCCTTGAGGGCCACTCTTCGTCGCCAACGTTTACGTTGGCGGAGCTGTCCGGGGGAATAGTCCTTCCCCTCTTGGACCCTTCGGCCTCCCCTATCGGGGAAGCCTTCCTCTTCCTCTCTCCTTCCTCTGGCAGAGAGTCCTCTTTCTCCTCCTCGTTTTCGAGGGAGGAGTCCGCCTCGGAGTCGTCGGACACCTGAAAACGGGAACTCTTTCGAGTACCCGTGGCCTCCTTCTTGGCCTTCTTCTCCGGCACCACATGCGGTGCCGGAACCAGCAGCCCCACTAGACAGGCGTCTACTGGGTTTTCTGGCATGGGAGCCGGACAGATGAACTGCTCGGCCTTCTTCATCCAGTCCTGTCAAAGGAAAAGGGAGATTAAATCCCGCGTACGGTCGAACTATTAAAGACAAGTGTCCCGTAAAGGGGTAGAATCACTTACCTCGTCAACTGGACGCTGCGAGCGAAGTCTGCGATCTTCAGTAGCGGATGCGGGAGCTTCGGCGCCCTTGAAGAGCACTTTCCAGGCATCTTCGTACCTAGTGTCGAAGAACCTGCTCAAGGTCTGGTGCTGCACCGGATTGAACTCCCACAATTTAAATGCCCGTTCTTGGCACGGGAGAATCTGGCGGATGAGCATGACCTGGACCACGTTGACAAGCTTGAGCTTCTTGTTCACCAGCTTCTGGATACAGGCTTGGAGTCCGGTCAGCTCCTCCGAATCACCCCAGGTCAGGCCAGTCTCCTTCCATGAGGTGAGCCGCATGGGGATTCCAGATCTAAATTCGGGGGCCGCTACCCATTTAGGGTCACGCGACTCGGTGATGTAGAACCACCCCGATTGCCATCCCTTGATGGTTTCCACGAAGGCACCCTCGAGCCAGACGACGTTGGGTATCTTACCCAACATGGCGCCTCCGCACTCTGCTTGAGTGCCCTTCACCACCTTCGGCTTGACGTTGAAGGTCTTGAGCCACAAGCCGAAGTGAGGCTGGATGCAGAGGAAGGCCTCACACACGACGATAAACGCCGAGATGTTGAGGATGAAGTTTGGCGCCAGGTCATGGAAATCTAAGCCGTAATAGTACATGAGCCCCCGGACAAAGGGATGCAATGGGAAGCCCAGTCCGCGGAGGAAGTGGGGAAGGAATACGACCCTCTCATGAGGCCTGGGGGTGGGGATGAGCTGCCCCTCGTCGGGCAGCCGGTGCGCGATGTCGCCGGATAGATATCCGGCGCTGCGCAGTCTTTCGATGTGCCCCTCCGTAACGGAGGAGGCCATCCACTTGCCTCCCGCTCCAGACATGACTGGAGAAGGTTGAGACGAGATGTGCGGGCTTGGGCGCTGGAGCTCGAGTGCGCAGAGATGGATAAGCAAAGGAGGAAGAAGGCGTAGGTGAAAGGGTGGATCCTTATCCCCTTATATATGGGCGGACGAAAACTATGCGTCCTCACCGGCCTGGTAAAACTCGCTTATCTCCCAAGCGCCACCATCAATGGCGTGGTTGGGTTACCCACGTCCGTATTGATGAGAATCCCGGAATAAGGGGAACACGATCTCTGCTTCGACAAGACGTGCCAAGGAAACCGCTTTGCTAAACGCGCTGAGGTGGTATAGTAAAAAACGATTCAAGTAAAGCCTTGGTAGTGGTGTGACGTCATGCCACAAAATACGTCAGCGGATTAAACTTGTGTACATATTATTCTCTCTACGGTGGAATGTGGAATTTATTTTGCAGAGCCGGACACTATCCTGGTGTTCACAATCTTCTATGAATTATTCGGAGGAGGAACCAGCCTTGCAATGCCGAACAATATGCACGCCGGACTCATCGTCATTGAAGCCTGGTTCAGGGGCTACTGAGGGAGTCCTGGACTAGGGGGTGTCCGGACAGCCGGACTATCATCGTCGGTCGGACTCCAAGACTATGAAGATACAAGATTGAAGACTTCGTCCCGTGTCCGGATGGGACTTTCCTTGGCGTGGAAGGCAAGCTTGGCGATACGGATATGTAGATCTCCTACCATTGTAACCGACTCTATGTAACCCTAGCCCTCTCCGGTGTCTATATAAACCGGATGGCTTTAGTCCGTAGGACACAACAACCATTACAACAATCATACCATAGGCTAGCTTCTAGGGTTTAGCCTCCTTGATCTCATGGTAGATCTACTCTTGTAATACCCACATTATCAATATCAATCAAGCAGGACGTAGGGTTTTACCTCCATCAAGAGGGCCCGAACCTGGGTAAAACATCGTGTCCACTGTCTCCTGTTACCATCCGCCTAGACGCACAGTTCAGGACCCCCTACCCGAGATCCGCCGGTTTTGACACCGACAGCGGCGGTGGTGGTTTTGGTGCAAAATGGGCTTCCACCTCGGCCTTCGATATGTCTGTGATTTCCTCCTCGGACCTGTCATAAGCCCTCTGCGGAAGAGGCGTGAGGCTTGGACCATATTTATATCGCTTGCCTCCGCCTGTACTTCCTGTACTACCTCGACTCGTACCGCTACGCACCATAGCTGCGGGGTGTCTCTTCTGCGATTGCTGAGGCGGCGGAGACGGCTGACGGGGCTGAGTTGGACGAGGAGGAGTGGCCTGAGGTTGTGCCGGACTTGGAGGAGGAGTGGACGTCTGACGCTGTGACGGACTTGGAGGAGGAGGAGTGGCCTGACACTTTGCCGGACTTGGAGGAGGAGTGGCCTGACACTTTGCCGGACTTGGTGGACTTGCAGGAGCGGGAGACTGCTGACTCGGTGGCGGACTTCGACGAGGAGTCGGCTGACGCGGTGTCGGTGGCCTTCGAAAGATGATGCAATCCTTTTTCCATAGGATGATACGATGTTTGGACTCTACGAGAAAGCGCTCGTCGTCACCTCCAGGAATGTCAAGCTGTAGCTCCGAATATGGTGGGTCCACCAGCTCATCAACCAAGACACGAGCATAGCCCGCTGGAATCGGGTTGCAATGGAAGGTTGCCTCGGGGGGATTTGTAAAAGCAACGGCGTCCGCCACCTTCATGGATATGTTCTTCATTTTGACGTGTAGCTCGCAGTTAGTGTTCTCCGTGATGTCATCCACGGGGTATCTACCCAGCATTGCGTCGTCCGGGGCGGCTGAACCCACGCTGCTTCTCGGCATGGATGGGCCGGTGCTATCAAATGCTGGATCATCCGCTAGCTGCTGCAGCTGCTGAGACCCCCTTTGCTGGGTAAGTGAGTCGATCCGCTCCTGCTGCCGCTGGAATTTGACTGCCAATTCCGCTTGACTTGCTTCTAGGCCTTGAAGGCGTTCATAGTCCCGCTTCCTTTGCTCCTCCTCCATCTTCCTCTTCTTCTCCTTCGCAATCTTCTTTCTCGCACGGGTTCTGTAGTCGTTGTTCCAGTCTGAAAACCCCTCATACCACGGAATAGCGCCCATGCCTCGTGTTCTTCCCGGGTGTTCAGGATTTCCCAGGGCACGTGTAAGCTCGTCGTTCTCTCTGTTAGGCTGGAACACCCCCGATCGTGCCTCTTCTATTGCAACAAGTATCGCATCATCGGCTCCCTTCAGACTTGCCTTCGTCGAAACATTGCCTGTCTCCGGGTCCAACTCCCCCCCCCATGCGCATAGAACCAAGTCCTGCACCTGGGGGACCAGCTCTTAGTAACCGGAGTGACACCTGCATCCTCCAACTCTTTCTCAGACTTATCCCACTTAGGCATTGCCACCGCATAGCCACCTGGCCCCAGCTTATGGAACTTATCCTTTTTTCGGCATTCTTCTTGTTTATTCTCGACCGTTCCTTAGCTAATTCCGAATCCTTGAATTTCACGAAATCGTCCCAATGAGCACGTTGGTTCTCTAGTGTTCCCTCGAATACTGGAGTCTTCCTTCCTCCCTTGACGTACTTGTCCCATTCACGATTCTTGTGGTTCTTGTGCAACCGCCATCTTCCTAAGAGCAGCGTCCTTGACTTTCTGCACATCTGCTTCTGTGAGATCTGGTAGGGTGAAATGTTCCATGAGAGTATCCCAAAGCAGATCTTTTTGATTCTTGTCGACAACAGTAACATCTGGACGTGGAGCAGCGTCCTCTTTGTCTTTTTGTCTTTTGTCTTTTGCTGGCTCTCTCCATTCTTGAAGGGAGATCGGGAGTTGGTCCTTCACAAGAACTCCGCACTGACGAACGAACTTGTCCGCAATCTTCTTAGGCGCTAATGGTTCGCCATTAGGTTTGACTGCCTCGATATTGTACTTTACGCCCTCCTTCAACTTTTTGTTCGGGCCTCGTTTCGTCCTTTTGCCTGAAGATTTGCTCGATCCGGATGACTGAAAGAACAAAGATCGATTCGTTAATATATCTTCAAGTCATTTAAAACATGTGATGATCACCAGATACCTGCTTATATAAATATATATACCTCACCAGTCTTTGTTGTTTCAGGATCAACATGTTCTTCGTCATCGTCATAACCGTAGTTCATGACTTCATCAATTCGGTCGTCGCGATCGAATATCATATCACCCTCTCCGGTGTTGTTTAGAAATTCGGAGCCGTCATAATCTTGTTCATTCTGATCATCATCTGGCCCGCGTATCATATCGAACATGGTCTGTTCTCCCTCTCTGTCGGTATTGTCTGCCATAGCTTTTATTTAACTAATCCAAAAGAAATATAAAACAATTTAGTATTCAAATTACATCGTCTCGAATAATAGATATAATCTCGAATACATCTTCTAGAATAATAGATATAATCTTGAATACATCATCTCGAATAATATATAATATTGAATAGTACATCACTGGCTAGGTAGCTAATTAAAGATCGAATACTACAGAAGAATCTAGGACACTCGCGGTTCCTGCGGCGCGTGCGGTGGACACCCAAAGAGAAGGAACCCTCACAGGATCATAGCTGAAGTGAGATCCCCGAAGATACTGCCAGGTATTGGAGAACCTGCCGCCCTCTAAAGCAACCATGTAGCGATGGACGTGCTCGTCCTCCTCCCTGACACGGCGACGTACCACCTCCGGCCGGGCCGGGTCCCTCCGCACCGAAACTGGCCCACGCGAACGCCACCAAACGAGATCAGGGTCGACGACGGGACCCGGGGCCAGGTTCCTCATCAAGCGGCGTGCCCCTCCAGGCAGCACCTCCCAGTGCCAGCCCGGCGGAGCCCAGTCCCGGACATGGGTCGGCTGGACGTCGTCGCGGACGGGTCGACGGCGAGGATGCGGGCCGGGCATCGTCGAGAACAAATAATAGCTATATGCCCGCAAAAAGTAACATTTTTTCAATGATTGGATTTTGATAACTAAAATTTCTAACATTTCTACCATTTCAAAAATCTATATACCATTTCATACTAATTAAGCATCTAACACTAAAAACAGAAAACACAACTTCTATACATCCATTAAAAAACTGAAAAACAACATTATATAAAAAATTTCCATACTAATTAAACACTAATTATATACTAATAATAATCTAAATTATATACTAATTAAACATAAAAAATTTCCATACTAATTAAACACTAATAAAACACTAATTAAACACTAATTTCCATATAAATTTTTTTGATAACTAAAACAATAATAATCTAAATAATCTAAACTAATTAAACATACAAAATACGTATATACTAATATATACATGCATTAATTCATACATATGTGTGTGTGTGTGTGTGTGTGTGTGTGTGTGTTCATCATGCTTGTGTGTGTGTGTGTGCTCGGGGAGGGGCGGCGCCCATGGTGGCCGCCGGGGGTGAGGGAGAGGGGTTAGAGGGGGAGAGCTCACAGCGGGGCGACGGCGACGGCGAGGCGACGGCGATGACGGCGGCGATGGGGATGGGGGCGGCGACGGGGACGGGGGCGGCGACGGCGACGGAGACGACGGAAACAGAGGAAGAATGAAAATTTCATAAGTCGAGTATATATAGAAGGCACCTTTAGTACCGGTTGGAGCCACCAACCGGTACTAAAGGCCTGTTTTGGCCAGGCCAAGCGGCGGGAAGCGACCCCCTTTAGTACCGGGTGGTGGCACAAACCGGTACTAAAGGCCCCCCCTTTAGTACCGGTTTGTGCCACGACCCGGTACTAAACCACGTCGATAGTCAAGTTCCCATATGTCCTGTATATAACCATAATATGTTTCCTTTCCCGTCTTGGTTTCTGCATCAAAGCGGACACCACTGTTTTGGTTGGTGCTCTTCTTATCTTGGGCGATCGTGTAAAATGTATTACCATTTATCTCGTACCCTTTGAAAGTCATTATATTCGAAGATGGTAACTGGGACAGCAAGTACAGGTCATCTTTAATAGAGGTGTCATGCATGGTACGTGTCTGCAACCAGCTGGTGAAACTTCTGGTTTGTTCACGTGTAATCCAGTCATCAGACCGCTCCGGGTGTTTGGAGCGTAGCAAATTCTTGTGTTCATCCATATACGGAGCCACCAAGGCGGAATTCTGTAGAACTGTGTAGTGTGCTTCAGTGAGAGAATGTCCGTCCATACATATTATTTGTTCCCCTCCCAGCGTGCCTTTTCCATCCAGTCTGCCCTTATGCCGCGATTCAGGAACACCAATCGGCTTAAGGTCAGGAATAAAGTCAATACAAAACTCAATGACCTCCTCATTTTGATGGCCCTTGGAGATGCTTCCTTCTGGCCTAGCACGGTTATGAACATATTTCTTTAAGACTCCCATGAACCTCTCAAAGGGGAACATATTGTGTAGAAATACAGGACCCAAAATGTTAATCTCTTCGCATAGGTGAACTAGGACGTGCGTTATGATGTTGAAGAAGGATGGTGGGAACACCAACTCGAAACAGACAAGTCATTGCACCAAATCATTCTGTAACCTTGGTATGATTTCTGGATCGATTACCTTCTGAGAGATTGCATTGAGAAATGCACATAGCTTCACAATGGCTAATCGAACTTTTTTCGGTACAAGCCCCCTCAATGCAACCGGAAGCAGTTGCGTCATAATCACGTGGCAGTCATGAGACTTTAGGTTCTGGAACTTTTTCTCTGCCATGTTTATTATTCCCTTTATATTCGACGAAAAGACAGACGGTACCTTAATACTGAGCAGGCATTCAAAGAAGATTTCCTTCTCTTCTTTGGTAAGAGCGTAGCTTGCATGACCCTGATGTATGCCATCTTCTCCGTGCATATGTTGCTGGTCCTCCCGTGCCTCAGGTGTATCTTTTGTCTTCCCATACACGCCCAAGAAGCCAAGCAGGGTCATGCAAAGATTCTTCGTCACGTGCATCACGTCGATTGCGGAGCGGACCTCTAGGTCTTTCCAATATGGCAGGTCCCAAAATATAGATTTCTTCTTCCACATGGGTGCGCGTCCGTCAGCGTCCTTCAGAACAGGTTGTCCGCCAAGACCCTTTCTAAATATCACCTTCAAATCCTTGACCATATCATGTACATCAGCACCAGTACGGTGGTGAGGCTTCGTCTGGTGATCCGCCTCACCTTTGAAATGCTTGCCTTTCTTTCTTACGGGATGCCTGCTCATAAGAAATCGGAGATGTCCCAGGTACACATTCTTCTTACAACTATTCAAATATATACTGTCAGTATCATCTAAACAGTGCGTGCATCCGCGGTATCCCTTGTTTGTCTGTCCTGATAGGTTACTGAGAGCAGGCCAATCATTGGTGGTCACGAACAGCAACGCCTTTAGGTCAAATTCTTCCCCCATGTGCTCATCCCACGCACGTACACCTATTCCATTCCACAGTTGTAAGAGTTCTTCAACTAATGGCCTTAGGTACACATCAATGTCGTTGCCGGGTTGCTTAGGGCCTTGGATGAGCAGTGGCATCATAACGAACTTCCGCTTCATGCAGAACCAAGGAGGAAGGTTATACAAACATAGAGTCACATGCCAGGTGCTATGGTTGCTGCTCTGCTCCCCAAAAGGATTAATGCCATCTGCGCTTAGACCAAACCATACGCTCCTTGCGTCATCTGCAAACTCCTTCCCGTACTTTCTTTCGATTTTTCTCCACTGCGACCCGTCAGTGGGTACTCTCAACTTTCCGTCTTTCTTACGGTCTTCTCTGTGCCATCGCATCGCCTTGGCATGCTCCTTGTTTTGGAACAAACGTTTCAACCGTGGTATTATAGGATAATACCACATCACCTTGGCAGGAATCATCTTCCTGGGGCGCTCGCCCTCGACATCACCATGCTCATCGCGGCTGATCTTATAGCGCAATGCACCACATACCGGGCAAGCGTTCAAATCCTCGTACTCACCACGGTAGAGGATGCAATCATTAGGGCATGCATGTATCTTCTGCACCTCTAACCCTAGAGGGCAGACAACCTTCTTTGCTTTGTACGTACTCTCGGGCAATTCGTTGTTCTTTGGAAGCATATCCTTTATCATTACCAGCAACTTTCCAAATCCCTTGTCAGATACACCATTCTCTGCCTTCCATTGCAGCAATTCCAGTGTGGTGCCCAGCTTTTTCTTGTCACCTACGCAATTCGGGTAGAACAATTTTTTGTGATCCTCTAACATATGCTCCAACTTTTTCTTCTCCAAATCACTTGCGCAGTTTCTCTTTGCATCGGCAATGGCCCGACCTAGATCATCAACGGGCTCATCTGATGCCTCTTCTTTAGATTCTTCCCGCATTACCGGCTCAGCTTCTATCCCCATTGTTGTATCATCGTATTCAGGGAACCCATGGCCAGGATAGCTGTCGTCGTCCTCTTCTTCTTCATTGTCTTCCATCATAACCCCTCTTTCTCCGTGCTTGGTCGAAACATTATAGTGGGGCATGAAACCGGACTCAAACAGGTGGACGTGCATGGTTCTTGACGTAGAGTAATTGCGACCATTCTTACAGCCAACACATGGACAAGGCATAAAACCATCCGCCCGCTTGTTTGCCTCAGCCGCAAGCAGAAAAGTATGCACGCCCTCAACGAACTGGGGAGAGCATCGGTCATCGTACATCCATTGCCGGCTCATCTTCATTACACAACACCGAATAGACCAAATTAATTAATACAAGTTCATACATAAAGTTCATACAACACTTAAATGCAACAAACACATAACTCTCTAGCTAAAGCATTTAAATGCAACAACAAATGCGATCAAGATCGCAACTAAGGTAACAGTTGATCCAACAACATAATGATACCAAGCCTCACTATCGATGGCATATTTTCTAATCTTTCTAATCTTCAAGCGCATTTTCTCCATCTTGATCTTGTGATCATCGACGACATCGGCAACATGCAACTCCAATTCCTTCTTCTCCTCCTCAATTCTTTTCAATTTTTCTTTCAAGTACTCGTTTTCTCTTTCAACTAAATTTAACCTCTCGACAATAGGGTCGGTTGGAATTTCCGGTTCATATACCTCCTAGATAAAAATATCTATGTCAACTTGATGGGCATAATTTGTCATAAACACGAAATGCAACAAATAGTTTTAAAAGAGAATATACCACATCCGAATCATAGCAAGGACGAGGGCCGGCGGGGACGGATATCAAAACCATGGCACTATGTATAACAAACAACGTACGGGTAAGATAATTATTATACGAGTAACTATATATTCAAATCACACAAACATCAATTTTTTATATAAAATTTCATGAACAAGAGGCTCACCACAAGGTGGTGCCGGCGACGGGACGGTGCAGGCGATCGACGGTGGTTACGACAGAGATTTAGAAGGCACTAAGTAAACCACACCTACATATGCAAACTAAGTGTTATTTTGACCTCAAATTGCATATAAATCAAATACTACCACACATAATTCCTCCCAAATTACTAAAACCCACAATTAATCACTATATAAACCAATGCAAGAGCTAATCTAGCAATGAGAGATGAAAGGACAAAGTTGCTAACCTTGGTGATCATTTGAATGGATGAGGGCCTGCAAATCTTGACAAATTTGGGGCAAACTTTGTGATGAACTCGAGAAGAAGAAAAGAAGAACAGAGGAAAGGGAGAGGGGAAAGGGGGAAGAACAAAGTGCGGGTGGACGAAGGGTTTATATAGGACGACCTTTAGTACCGGTTCGTGCCACGAACCGGTACTAAAGGTGCTGGAAGGGCCCCACTCTGACAACATCCTGCCATCACTTTCTTTAGTACCGGTTCGTGGCACGAACCAGTGCTAAAGGTTCGACACGAACCGGTACTAAAGAGCTCCTCCCGCCTAACCGTTGGAACCGGCACTAATGGACACATTAGTGCCGGTTCTGTTACAAACCGGGACTAATGTGTCTCACATTTGACATTTTTTCTACTAGTGAGGCAAGATAACGTACAGCCATCATCATGGCCCCTCCTAGATACACACATAAAGAAATAATTGACACGGCCTCCAGAGCGGCGTCGATAAGAGATGCAGCGATAGAGATGCATGCTAACAAAGGTGCGTACCTCCTGTTTGCCGGTAAGCATATAGAATGGAGCAAAAGAGGAGGCTCGTCTTGAGACGTTCAATCTAGAATGATACAAACATGCAATAAACACAAGCTACTTAAATAAATTTAAGTATTTAATTTGCACTGTGTGTTATCAGAGCATTGAATTTTCAGCATGTGAAATAAATTTATGTAAAATCATCCTAGCGTTGTGCAATATCACTGCAGCACTGGCAGTTGTGTGATTGTAAGAATTCCAAATATTCAACCGCCAGTCAGACAATTAACAAAGTATATATTGTCAATGTGTACAAGGGAAAAAACATAGGGGGCAGTAGGCAGTAGCAGCAGCATAAATCGACCCTGATATATATTTCGCACACCCAGTACAAGCAGTCTGTCCAATATCTAAATCTCAAAAAGGGGAAAAAAGAACCTGTCCAGAAAGTAAACAGAAATCACAGACTATAGAGCATCAGGGGGCAGTAATGCAGCAGCACAAGCATTTTGTCCGGCAAAACGAAGGGAATCAGACTAGAAACGCATTAGTATCATTCATTCATTCAGGAACAGGTTCCTTTCAAAAAGAGGTGATCCCAATTACCCAACTCCGGACTACATCACCAGAATCATGACACTAGCAGCGCATGTTAATCCCGCCGGCTCCTGCAGTGGCTCCTCGCCCCCTTCCGGCTTGGCTTCATGGTCGATGTTGTAGATACCTTTTTCATGGGCATCGTGCTGCGGATTGCAGAGACCCGTTTAAATGCTCTCGGTGCCTTGAGAATGGCCACCGCGCGCGCAGATGTCGCAACGCGTGGCGTCCGCTCAGCTTGTTGGCAAGTCTTGCCGCTTCGCCTTTGACCTGCCCCGTCGCCGAGCATCGTGAAGCTCCAGCTCCTTGCCAGGCCCAGATAGAAGCCCCAAACCTTCCCAAGACGTTTCGTCGTGATTCTTGGGCATCCATTGTTTCTGCTCCTGTTGCCTCTGTGGCCATGGCAGATGTGTCGCCGCGGTCCGCCATGGAGGGACAAGCCGAGCTGCTGCGCTCTGAGCTGCTCAACATGGCTTCCTTTCGACTCGAGGAAACGGTCCAACCTCTGCGCGATGTCGTTGACTCCATGAAAGGTTGGATGCTTCAGATGGGGAACTTCCTTGAGCGAGCTGAGGCTATTCTGAGTGGGCTCTCGCATGTGTCACCTGTGTTGCAAACTGCTCCTATGCAGCACCCCCTGATTGTGCCTGATGTCAACCTTGAGGACGAGAAGGGAGATGGGCTTCATGGACGTTTCTCTCCTCGTGCTGGGGTCGGATCACCGTTATCTTCCTTTGAGGGTTCGTGCATTCATGTGGTTGTGGCTCCGGTGCTACAGATCATGCCCGAGCTTCTGGAGCTGTGTGGGGAGTCGACTCCGCCTCTGTCCGTCGAGCAACTGAAGGTGGACCCCCTCGAGAGCTCGGTTGTGGCATTACCGCCATTACCACCCCACGAGCCCAGCCAGATGCTCGACTGCGAGAAGGGGGATTCCGACATTGCAATGTCTTGCTCGTCCGTGTCCATTGGGCAAGTGGTTCCTATAGGTGATATGGTTGTCGCACCCAGAGCATTGGCTCGTGTGCCTGGGGCTCTCATAGCGAAAGAGATTTGCGATTTCCTTGCTACCTTGGACGCTGCTAACCCTGGATCCAGCAAGACGATTGGGTGTCTCCTTAAGGAGAAGGCCATCAGGGATAAGAAAAGTGATGGTGCTAGCTCTCGTCCTGTCGTCTTGAAGGGAGTAAATTGCTCAAAGCCACCACATTTGTGGCACGGATACTGCAAAACCACCACTATTGTCGAAAATCACAAAAAACCACCAGTTCCGCGGCAAGTGAGTAACAAATTGCACTAATTCAAAACTTAGCCGCGTCTAACAGCAAAACTGACGGGTTGGCCCCACATGTCAGGCTGATTTGGCATGCCTGTGTGGATATTATGATGAGGTGGAAGGTGACCCCACTGATGGGGTTATGTACCTAGGGTAGGGTCATGGACCTGTTCCAAGTAACTTACCCTGGGACATCCCTAGAAGAGGTCGCCTTCCAGTCGACCAACGAGGATTCACTCGACTGGCCTGAAGGACTCGACCACGAAGACTCACTCGACCACCAGGAGGTCAAGAGGCACTCTGCACCGCAACGGCCTGCAATTAAGTAGACTTTATGATAGTAAAGGCACTTTATGTGGGGCGTTACCAGTAACGCCCCAGACTTAACTCACCTTAAACCCTCTCCTACGTGGGCTGGCTGGGGTCCTGGCGCACTCTATATAAGCCACCCCCCTCCACAGGCAGAAGGGTTCGGCACCTTGTAATCTGTACATTCATAATCCACTCGACCGCCTCCGGGCTCCGAGACGTAGGGCTGTTACTTCTTCCGAGAAGGGCCTGAACTCGTACATCCTTTGTGCTTACAACCTCTCCATAGCTAGGACCTTGCCTCTCCATACCTACCCCCCACTCTACTGTCAGGCTTAGAACCACGACACAAGTTGCGGCAATCGAGCCCAACGAATCTCTCTACGGCTTGTTCGATCAGTCGACTGGCTCCGGAGAGACTGCATCCAAGTGCGGAAGCAGTGATCCAGCGGCGGAAATCTTGATGGTCGACGGGCCCCACAGCCCTCCTGGCTTCGCCCGCGGTGGTGGAGCAGGCGACGGCGGCGACCCTGCTCGAGGCTACGAAGAGTACCAGCCCGAGCCACTCGACTCTCTGCAAAGAGAAGAGCTTCGCCGCAGGAACGAGGATCCCCTGCGTATTCCCATCGCAGGAGAAACCCCCGAGGCTCGTGCCTTGGAGGAGGCGCGTCTGGCCAATTTGGCCGAGCGCACTCGACTGGAGAACCTTCAGCGAGCACTCGACGAGCGCGCGCGGCAACGAGTTCCCGACACCAGTCGACGTCAACTCTTCCCGCCGACTCAGGTATATCGAACCCCAATTCAGAATTTAGCAGCTGCGACCCGTATAGCAGAGTCCATTCATCCTTCGCAGTCAGAAGCTGGCAGAGGTTTGCTGCAGATCAGGGATCTGCTCCGGGCAGCAGAAGATCAGAATTCAGCCGTGTCTCAGTCGCGCAACAGAATTCACAGTCGATCTGTCACTGTGAATACGGTTCAGTCGGCTCACAGCCCCAGATCGCCTCCGCGGCGCGAAGGGCGTGAGAATCGGCGAGATCAATATGGCGACAGACTCGACCGAGACGATAGGCGTCGAGTGCCCTATTCCCCTCCGAGGGGTGGGTCTTACGCTCCTCGGCAGCCAGATGATAGGCGTCAGTACAGTACAGGGCGTAGGGTTCCAGTTGACCCCAGAGAGCCAGGCTTCAACGCGCGATCCATTATCGTGCAAGGATTGGTCGACCGGAACAGAGCCCATCGAGGTGCACTCGACAGAGATGTGCCCACGAGCAGTCGAGTACATGTTTCTGGTCCTGAATGTTTCAGCAGAGATATCAGAGCCGCAGTTATTCCCCCCAATTTCAGGTTGGCAACAGGAGTCAGCAAGTTCACTGGTGAGTCTAAGCCTGAAACTTGGCTTGAAGACTACCGAGTGGCAGTTCAGATCGGTGGTGGGAACGACGAGGTGGCCATGAAGCATTTGCCCCTCATGTTGGAAGGTTCTGCCAGGGCATGGTTGACTCAATTGCCTCCTAGCAGCATTTACACTTGGGAAGATCTGTCCCGAGTGTTCGTCAGAATGTTCGAAGGGACTTGCAAGCGACCAGCGGGATTGACAGAGTTGCAAGTCTGCGTGCAGAAAACCAATGAGACTCTCAGAGAGTATATTCAGAGGTGGATCACTTTGCACCACACTGTGGAAAATGTCTCTGACCATCATGCAGTATGCGCCTTCAAAGATGGTGTCAAGAACAGAGAACTGAGTTTGAAATTTGGTCGAACCGGTGACATGACCTTGAGTCGGATGATGGAGATTGCTACCAAGTATGCCAACGGCGAAGAAGAAGACCGACTCCGAAGCGGCAAGCACAAGCCGAGTCAGTCGGAAAAAGGAAACACCAGTCGGAAACAGAAGCGGAAGGCTGAACCGGCAGCTCCTGGAGAGGCTCTGGCCGTGACTCAAGGAAAGTTTAAGGGGAAACCAAAAGGATCCTGGAACCCCAAGAAGGTAAAGGATAAAGAAGGGAACGACGTGATGGATATGCCGTGTCATATTCACACGAAGAAAGATGAAGAGGGGAATATCATTTACCCAAAGCACACCACTCGTCAATGTCGACTCCTGATCCAGCAGTTTCAGGGAAAACAGTCTAAGGACAAGGAGAAGGAGTCGGACAAAGCCGAAGACAAAGAGGACAGTGAGGGAGGATATCCGCATATCAACTCCACTCTGATGATCTTCGCAGATGTGGAAAGCAGAAGTCGACTGAAAGTGATTAACCGAGAGGTTAACATGGTTGCCCCAGCAAAGGCAAATTATCTGAAGTGGTCTCAAACACCCATCACATTCGACCAATCTGATCACCCGACTCATATTGCCACCCCTGGGAGGCAAGCTTTGGTGGTCGATCCAGTTGTCGAAGGCACTCGACTGACAAAGGTGCTGATGGACGGTGGAAGTGGGCTGAATCTGTTATATGCAGACACGTTGAAAGGTATGGGCATTCCGATGTCCCGACTGAGCACTAGTAACATGAGCTTCCATGGAGTTATACCAGGGAAGAAGGCCGAGTCACTCGGCCAGATAGCTTTGGACGTAGTGTTTGGCGATTCAAAGCATTTTCGCAAAGAAAAGTTGACGTTTGAGGTCGTGGATTTTCAAAGTGCATATCATGCCATTTTGGGGAGACCAGCCTATGCACGGTTCATGGCTCGACCATGTTACGTGTACCTCAAATTGAAGATGCCCGGTCCCAAAGGTGTGATCACTATCACCGGTGATAGGAAAAAGGCAGAGGAGTGCTTTCAGAAGGGCTCCAAAATTGCCGATTCCCAAGTGACAACGGTCGAGTTCGAAGAATACAAGCAAAACGCAGATCCGAGTGACTTGCTGCGATCCAAGAAGCCCGCCACAGAGTCTGCATTCCAGTCGTCCGGTGAGACGAAGCCTGTTCACATTCACCCGACCGACCCCGAAGCAGCTCCGACCCGCATCTCCACAACACTCGACCCAAAATAGGAAGAAGCGCTCATCCAGTTCCTCCGTGAGAACTGGGACATTTTTGCATGGAAGCCCGCTGACATGCCAGGTGTTCCCAGGGGACTGGCTGAGCATCGCCTAAGAGTCGACAAGTCCGCAAAGCCAGTCAAAGAACATCTTCGGTGGTCCGCCGTCCAGAAGAGAAAGGCCATCGGTGAAGAAGTGGCTCGACTGTTGGCGGCAGGATTTATCCGAGAGATATTCCACTCCGAGTGGCTCGCTAATGTCGTCATGGTTCCTAAGAAGGACAAGTCGCTCCGAATGTGCATTGATTTCAAGCACATCAACCGGGCCTGCCCGAAAGATCACTTTCCTCTCCCTCGCATAGATCAAATTGTTGACTCGACCGCGGGATGTGAGAGGTTGTATTTTTTAGATGCTTACTCCGGGTACCACCAGATCCGTCTGTATGGGCCCGATGAAGTAAAAACAGCTTTCATCACTCCATTCGGGTGCTTCTGCTATATCACCATGCCATTCGGCCTCAAGAATGCCGGAGCCACATTTATGCGAATGATCCAGAAGTGTCTACTCACTCAAATCAGTCGGAATGTGGAAGCTTATATGGATGATATTGTTGTCAAGTCACGAAAGGGTTCCGACCTGCTCGCTGACCTCGCCGAAACATTTGCCAACCTCAGAAGGTATGATATCAAGCTCAATCCATCAAAGTGCACATTTGGAGTTCCTGGTGGCAAGTTACTCGGTTTTCTCGTTTCCGAACGGGGAATCGATGCCAACCCAGAAAAGATTGGCACTATTCTCCGAATGAAACGCCCTGTGCGAGTGCACGATGTCCAGAAGCTTACTGGATGCTTGGCCGCATTAAGTCGATTCATCTCACGACTCGGTGAAAAGGCATTGCCTCTTTACCGACTGATGAAGAAGGCCGACAAGTTCGAGTGGACTCCAGAAGCTGATACAGCGTTTGCCGAGCTAAAAGCTCTGCTCTCCACCCAGCCGGTGCTTGCTGCTCCAATCAGCAAAGAGCCTCTGTTGCTCTACATCGCAGCCACATGACAAGTCGTCAGTACTGTGCTAACGGTCGAGCGGGAAGAAGAAGGAAAAGCTCTCAAAGTTCAGCGCCCAGTGTATTATTTGTCTGAAGTTTTGACTCCATCCAAGCAGAGATATCCTCATTATCAGAAGCTTGTGTATGGAATATACATGACCACAAAGAAGGTTGCTCATTATTTCTCTGACCATTCAATCACAGTCGTCAGCAACGCTCCACTATCAGAGATTTTGCACAACAGAGATGCAACTGGTCGAGTGGCCAAATGGGCGATTGAACTTCTTGCCCTTGATATCAAGTTTGAGGCAAAGAAAGCCATTAAGTCCTAGGCAATAGCAGATTTCCTCGCCGAGTGGATCGAACAGCAGCAGCCGACTGAAGTTCACTCGGAGCATTGCACCATGTTTTTCGATGGTTCTAAGATGTTGAATGGTTCCGGTGCTGGGGTTGTCCTGGTTTCCCCTAGAGGAGATAAGCTCAGATATGTGCTCCAGATTCACTTTGATTCCTCCAACAATGAGGCAGAATATGAGGCCCTCCTATATGGGTTGCGCATGGCCATTTCACTCGGCGTCCGTCGCCTAATGGTCTATGGCGACTCGGATTTAGTGGTCAATCAGGTGATGAAAGAGTGGGACGTGAGAAGCCCAGCCATGACTGGATACTGCAGTGCAGTGAGGAAGCTGGAGAAAAAGTTCGAGGGGTTGGAGCTCCATCATATACCCCGACTGAAAAATCAAGCAGCTGATGATCTAGCAAAGATAGGTTCCAAGAGAGAAGCCATTCCGAGTGGTGTGTTCTTGGAGCATATAGATACTCCGTCAGTCAAAGAAGACCCTTTCACCGAAGAAACTCCGCAGCCCAAGAGTGCCACAGATCCGACTGAAGTTGAAGTCCCAGCGGTGGTCGACTTGATCATGGAGGTTTTGGTAGTCATTCCCGACTGGACGATTCCGTATGTCGCATATATCTTGAGGAAAGAGCTTCCGGAGGATGAGGAAGAGGCTCGACAGATCGTCCGTCGATCTAAGGCCTTTACCGTCATCAATGGACAATTATACAGAGAGAGCACGACTGGAGTCGGTCAGAAGTGCATAACACCAGAAGAAGGTCGACTCATCCTCAATGATATTCACTCGGGGACCTGTGGTCATCATGCGTCCTCCCGGACCATCGTGGCCAAAGCATACCGAGCCGGATTTTACTGGCCCAAGGCGAATGAGATGGCAAAGGAGATAGTGGATAAGTGCGAGGGATGTCAGTTCTACTCGAATATGTCGCACAAACCTGTGTCAGCTTTGAAGACCATCCCACTCGTCTGGCCTTTTGCAGTCTGGGGGCTGGACATGGTCGGCCCTTTGAGAACAGGACGAGGTGGCTTCACGCATGTACTGGTGGCAGTCGACAAGTTCACCAAGTGGATCGAGGCTAAACCAATCAAGAGCCTCGACACCGGTACTGCTGTTAGCTTCATCAGGGAACTAATATTCAGATATGGAGTCCCGCACAGCATCATTACGGATAATGGGTCGAACTTTGACTCAGAGGAATTCAGAACCTTCTGCAACTCCCAGGGCACACGGGTCGACTACGCATCAGTCGCCCATCCGCAGTCGAATGGACAAGCAGAGCGAGCTAATGGACTGATTCTCAAGGGACTGAAGCCGCGACTGATGCGTGATCTCAAACACGCGGCTGGAGCTTGGGTCGACGAACTTCCATCTGTACTCTAGGGACTGCGGACCACGCCCAATCGGTCGACCGGAAGAACTCCATTCTTCTTGGTCTATGGAGCCGAAGCGGTCTTGCCGAGTGATCTTCTCCACAATGCTCCTCGAGTCGAAATCTACAACGAAGCAGAAGCTGAACAAGTGCGGCAGGACGCAGTCGACCTTTTAGAGGAAGAAAGGGAGATGGCTCTGATCCGGTCGACCATCTACCAACAAGATCTGCGCCGTTTCCACGCCCGAAATGTGAGAGGTCGAGCCTTCCAGGAAGGGGATTTGGTTCTCCGAGTGGATCAGCACAAACCACACAAGCTTGCTCCTTCTTGGGAAGGCCCCTTCATCGTCACCAAGGTTCTCCACAATGGGGCGTACCGTCTTTACAACGTCGAGCATAATATCGACGAGCCCCGAGCTTGGAACGCGGAGCTACTCCGCCCATTTTACACTTAAGTTTTATCACTCGGATGAGTTGCAATAAAGTACTTCTGCAGTTCATGGGTTTAGAAATAATTGTGTCATCACTTTTTATTTTTGTCCACATAAAAACTCCCCCTCAGTGGGTGGCTTAGCCGCGAATCCGTTTCGCCTAAGTTTGTAAAAATCCTATCGAGTGGTGAGCCAGACTCTCACTCGGAGGCTTAGCTGCGAATCCATTTCGCCTAAGTTTATCAAAATCCTACCGAGTGGTAAGCCAGCCTTCCACTCGGGGGCTTAGCTGCAGTCCAAGGACTCGCCTAAGTTTATCAAAATCCTACCGAGTGGTAAGCCAGCCTTCCACTCGGGGGCTTAGCTGCAGTCCAAGCACTCGCCTAAGTTATCAAAATCCTACCGAGTGGTAAGCCAGCCTTCCACTCGGGGGCTTAGCTGCAGTCCAAGCACTCGCCTAAGTTATCAAAATCCTACCGAGTGAAGAGCGATCCTCTCACTCGGGGGCTTAGCTGCAGCCTCGTGCTCGCCTAAGTTATAAAAATCCTA